>NW_028327691.1:1028581-1301961 GCF_031878675.1 Megascapheus bottae
AGTGTATGAGAAACCCACTGCCAGTATTATACTTAATGGTGAAAATCTAAAGCCATTCCCTCTAAAATCAGGAACGAGACAAGGATGCCCACTCTCTCCACTCCTTTTTAACTTAGTACTAGAATTCCTAGGCAGTGCAATAAGGCAAGAAGCAAGCATAAAGGGGATCCAAGTAGGGAAAGAGGAAATAAAACTATCCCTCTTTGCAGATGACATGATTCTGTATTTAAAGTATCCTATAGACTCTACTCCCAAGCTCCTTGAGCTGATTCAAAGCTTTGGAAGGGTAGCAGGCCATAAAATCAACCCTCACAAATCAACTGCCTTCCTTTATGCCAACAGTGAGAGGAACGAGGCAATAATCAGGAAAGAAACTCCTTTCACAATAGCCTCAAAGAAAATAAAGTACCTAGGAATTAGCTTAACTAAGAATGTAAAGGACCGTTTAGATGAAAACTTTAAAACCCTAAAAAAAGAAATTAAAGCAGAACTAAGGAAATGGAAAAACCTCCCATGCTCCTGGATTGGAAGAATCAACATTGTGAAAATGACAATCTTGCCAAGGGCTATCTACAAATTCAATGAAATACCCATCACCACCCCAATGTCATTCTTTAAAGAAATAGAAGAGGCAATTCAAAATTTCATATGGAATAATAAAAGACCCCGTTTAGCAAAAACACTTCTTAGCAGAAAGAACAGCGCTGGAGGAATTTCAATTCCAAACTTTAGACTCTATTACAGAGCTATAATTCTTGTACGGGCACAAGAACAGGCCTGAAGTGCAATGGAATAGAACTGCGGACCCAGATATTAAACCACAGACCTATGGCCACCTAATCTTTGACAAGGGAGCCAAAAACATAGAATGGAAGAAAGATAGCCTCTTCAACAAGTTGTGCTGGCAGAACTGGTTAAGCACCTGCAGAAAACTAAAGTTGGATCCTTCTTTGTCACCTTGCACTAGAATTAACTCCAAATGGATCAAAGACGTGGAGGTAAAAGCTGACACACTGAAAAGTTTACAGGAAGGAATAGGAGATACACTAGGCCTCCTTGGCACAGGTCGAAACTTTCTTAATAAGGACCAAGAATCACAACAAATCAGAGAAAGGCTGGATAAGTGGGACTGCATTAAACTGCAGAGCTTTTGTATGGCAACGGATATAGCTAGTAAACTAATCAGGAAGCCTACAGAGTGGGAGAAGATCTTCACCAACCAAACAACGGACACAGGCCTCATATCTAAAATATATCAACAAATCAAAAATTGAATCACTCCAAAACTAACCTCCAAAGTATCACCCATCCCAGTAAAAAATGGGCCAAAGACTTAAAGAGAGTCTTCTCTGAAGAGAAACAAAAATGGCCTATAGACACATGAAGAAATGCTCCACATCTCTGGACATAAAAGAATGCAAATCAAAACAACTCTAAGATTCCACCTCACTCGAGTTAGAATGGGCCAGGATCAGGAAACGAATGACAACAGATGCTGGAGGGGATGTGGCCAGGAGGGATCACTCTACACTGTTGGTGGGAGTGCAAACTCGTTCAACCACTATGGAAAGCAGTGTGGCAGTGCCTCAAAAGGCTAAACATAGAACTCCCCTATGACCCAGCAATTCCACTACTTGGCATTTACCAACAATCCAGAAGAAGGGCATACTAAACCCACTAGCACAACAATGTTCATTGCAGCACTATTCTCATAGCAAAGATATGGAACCAACCAGATGTCCCTCAGTTGATGAGCGGAATCAACAAGTTGTGGTATTGGTACACAATGGAATTCTATTGATGCTGTCAGAAGAATGAATCGCATTTGTTAGGAAATGGTGAAGACTTAGAAAATCATATTAGTGAGTAAGCCAGACTCAAAGGAACTTAGGCTCAGGTTTCCCTCATTGTCATGAATCAGGGTAACCTTGGGCTCTACTACCAGAGATTTGCAATAGAGAAAGGCATATATAAGGCAAATTAATGTGAGCTATTGAAAGGACTCAGGAAATTGAACGAAAGCCACATAATGATTGATTGTTGTCTTAATGTACTATGTTGTTCTCTCATCTCCCTTGCTGTCCCATTGATGGTATCTATTGGTATAGTATCTATGAATTGTTATATTGATATTTGTGTATTTGGATATTTGAAATTTGATAGGGATGGGGGGAAGATGGTGGGGTGGGAGTGTGGGGTTGGAGGGAAATGGGTACCAAGACATGTGAAAGGGTTATCAATGTATGTGAATTAATGCACTTCTGTTTGGTTGATAGGAGTGAGGGATTGTGATAATTAAATAAAATTAAAAAGAAAGTTGTAGTGTTTGTTGGGAGGAGGATGGGGTCAAATAGCATTTCTATCTAGTATCCTGGTTGTTTGTAATGATGAGGGAAAGGGGGGAAAGGAATAGGCCTTGTTATACTGGATTTGTGCTTGGCAATGATCTAGCATGTACATCTTGAGTAAGAGAGTGTTGTATGAATATTATGAATGAGTTTCTGAACTTTGGCAACAGCTAGGGGATTATCTTATTCCTATGAGGGACAGGCCAAGTGAGCTGGATTGAGTTAGTTGTTAGTTTAGTGGCTTGGTTACCAGGGTTCCATATTCTGTTCCATTGTGAGGGAGGCGTGTTCACCTTTCAGGGCCAATGACAAAGATCCTTGCTCAAGCAAATGGAGGATGAATCTCTCCTCAATATAAATTGTATGAGTGAGTTGTCAGATAACAATTGAGTAAATTGTGTATGTAGGATGTCGTTCCCTATGTCACTAGTCAGCTGGGTGAGACTCAAGGCATCTTGGTAAGAATATTGGAAATAGTCAATTAGGGAGTCATATTGCTCACATTACAACATGTACTTCACAGTGGCTTCTCTGCCTGCATTTTGCACATGTCGAAGTTTTTTTTGTTTTGCTAGTCTTGGATTGACCTCAGAGTGTGAACATTGTTCTTGGGCTTTCTTTAGGCTTTAGGCTGTCCCACCGACACTGCACCACTTGCAGCGTTTTCTATGTATGTGGGAAATGAGGAATCAAACCTAAATCTTTTAGGTGGTAGTGGGTGGGGGTTTGGTGTTGATTTCAGGGCATCTTGCACATATTTTTGACGTCAATCTACTAGGATTATTATTTAGGTTTCTGTATCGTAATCAATTTTTTTGATGATGAGCTTTGCTGTCATATGTAAAATGCAAGAGGGAAAAACACAGAAGGAATTAGTGAAATTAAAAAAAAAGCATCACATAGATAAGTGTTCATTCTTTTGTAGGAGAAAGGATATTTTTGATATGATGATGTGACTTTATAATTACTATGTCAGGGTTGAGAGTTTGGCATAGTGGTAGAGTGCTTGCCTAGCATCCATGAAGATTTGGGTTTGATTGCTCAGTATCACATAGATAGAAAATCTAGATGTGGCACTGTGGCTCAAGTGGCAGAGGGCTAGACTTGGAGAAAACCCTGAGGACAGTGCTCAGGCCCTGATTCAAGCCCCAAGACTGGCATAAAGATAAAAGAAAATAAAAATGCTTTTTACGAGCTAATTCACTCACAGCATTTGCTTCTGAAATCTTCGCTTCTGCATCTTGTGAAATACCCTTCCCTCAACGTAGACAAGAAAAACAGATCCATCCATGGTCCACTGTGAGGCCTCTGGTTGGACTAAGAGCTAGTCGTGCAGCAACACATAAGTTTTATTCTAATACTTTCCAAACTTTGTACTCAAATATGCTACCTACTGACCAACTTAGGTCAGTTATCCTTATGGTATACTTTTCTTCCTGACTACAATATTCTTACACTCCTACGTTAATCCTCTTGTACCTCCCCTGACCTCTCTCATTCTTTTTTTGTATCTCTGGACCTCTGCTCGTCTTTCAACCCTTATACTGCACGGATCTACACTTGATGGCTGTTGAGCAATATTGTATATGTAGGTGGTTAATTATTCTCTAGGCTCAGAGGGACTTAAAGACAATAGAGATTGGATTGAGAGGCTTATTGTTTTGGGTATAAATCGCTTATCAGTGGTTGTGTTAGACTGGTCTGTAAGTGCACAAAAAGAAAGAGTGATAATACCAATCAAAACTTGTGAACATCTAGTGTCTGCCAGCTACAGAGGTCTAGGTTGGTTATATCTGAAAAACTATAATCGTATTTAGTAGTAATCCTGCTCCCATTTTCAAATCGGCTGAACAAGAAACTCAAGAAAAATGTCAAATCAAGAAACAACATCCCCCACCCAGTATAAACACACAATGGAACAGTCACTGGCAAACCTAGAGGAGAGTATTCCAAGTGCTACACAAATGCAATTGATAAACATCATTAATGAAAAATGTGAAAATATAAAGAAAGAGATAATGGAGGAAGCCATAGCTGAACAAGAGGAAAGCAAAAACAAAGTGATAAATGAAAAAGAAGAAGCCATAAAGGAGGCCATAATAAAGGTTTTTCAAAGAAAGATGGATGAATTCATAGAATCCACAAATAAAAACGTGACCAAACTCCAGCAAATGTCCAAAGAAAATAAAGCTACTGAGCTAACCACTCAAAAGGAAATCAAGGAGATAAAGAAATCCATACATGATCTAAAACAAGAGATGCAAGGCATCAAAAGTGAGCAATTAGAAGCAAGGGAGATGAAAAATAAAGTCAATAGCTTTGATAGCAGGTTAGACATTGCAGAGGAGAGAATTTCCGTGGCTGAAGATAATTTAGGTATTATAAAGAACAGAAAATGAGTCAATCCAAATCTAGGAAATATGAGAGAGCGCTTCAGGAGGTCCAAGATACAATTAGGAAGCCTTAATTTAAGTCTGGTTGGTATTGAGGAGGGCGTGCAGAAAGAGGTCAATGGTATTGGAAATATACTTCAGGGAATCATCTCAGAGAATTTCCCAAATATCCAGAAGGGCAGGCCATCCAGATACGAGAAGCTTTTAGAACCTCAAACAGACCTGACCAGAAAAGAACATCCCACCGCCACATTGTGATCCGCACTGGATCAATAGAAACGACTGGAAAGATCCTAAAGGCAGCCAGGGAAAAGGGATCAGTAACCTACAAAGGCAAACAAATCAGAATAACCCCAGATTTCTCAGCAGAGACCATGCAAGCACAAAGTGACTGGAAGCATATATGTCATGCCCTTAAATCAAACCAAGAATACTGTAGCCAGCTAAGCTCTCATTCATAACTGAGGGAAAAATAAAACATTCCATTCCAGGGAAAAGCTGCAACAATATGTCGAAACAAAACCAACACTACAGAAAATTCTCAAAGATGCTCTATACATAAAAAACGAAAATAAATGCAACATAGTGAAAGAAATGGCACCTAAACAGCATACCATCTAAGGACCACAAGAAGTGTCAAGACACAAGCCCTACTAAAAGCTTTTAAAAATGGTAGGAACTAATAAATATCTCTCAATCCTAACTCTCAATATCAATGGACTGAACTCTCCAATTAAACGGCATAGGCTGTCTAGTTGGATCAAAAAGCAAGAGCCATCGTTCTGCTGTCTTCAAGAGACACATCTTACCCAAAAACCATCATCTTTTGAAAGTGAGAGGTTGGAATAAACTCTATCAAGCTAACTGCCCCCATAAACAGGCTGGAGTTGCCATCCTCATATCAGATACAATAGACTTCAAACTAAAATTAGTAAGAAAAGACAAAGAAGGTTACTACATACTACTATAGGGATCTTTCCTCCAGGAAGACATAACGATCCTAAATATTTACACACCCAATCCCGGAGCTCCAAACTTCATCAAGCAATCTTTACTTACACTGAAACCATACATAGATCGAAATACAGTGATTGTTGGTGAGTTTAACACACCACTCTCACCTATGGACAGATCAACAAGGCAAAAACTCAACAGAAAAACCTTAGAACTGAACAACTGTATAGACCAACTAGATCTAACAGACATCTGCAGAATATTCCACCCAGTAACAACACAATATACGTTTTTCTCAGCAGCACATGGAACATTTTCCAAAATAGACCACATCTTAAGCCATAAAACAAACCTGGACAGATTCAGAAACACTGAAATTATTCCATGCACACTCTCAGACCATAAAGGCATCAAATTGGAACTGAACACACATCTCCACCAACGAAAACCCTGTAACTCATGGAGACTGAACAACACATTGTTGAATCAAAAACAATGGGTAATCGAAGAGATCAGAACAGATATCCAACTGTTTATGAAATTTAACAATAAGGAGCACACAAATATCAACTCCTGAGGGACACAACAAAGGCAGTACTCAGAGGAAAATTTATAGCGCTGAGTGCCTACAACAGCAAGTTGGAAAAATGGCAAACCAACTAGTTAATGTCTCACCTTAACCTCATGGAAAAAGAGCAACAAACCAACCCTAAACCCATTAGGAGAAAGCAAATTATTAAAATCAAAGCAGAATTAAATGATTTGGAATAAAAAAAACTATAGAAAGAATCAACAAAACAAGGAGTTGGTTCTTTGAAAGAATTAACAAAATTGACAAGCCCTTAGCAAATCTTACCAAAAAAAGAAGAGAGTATATCGAAATAAACAAAATCGCAGACGAAAATGGTAATATCACGACAGAAATTACCAAGATCCAGAATATCATGAGGGAATACTTCTCAATCCTTTACGCCAACAAATTTGAGTATCTAGAAAAAATGGATGAATTCCTAGACAATGTTAACATACCCACACTGAACCAAGAAGAGCTAACCCAACTCAACAGGCCTATTTCAAGTTCTGAAATAGAAATGGAAATTAGACAACTTCCACTTAAAAAGAGCCCAGGGCTAGATGGATTCACAGCAGAATTCTATAAGTTCTTCAAAGCAGAGCTCACATCAATACTCCTCAAGCTCTTCAACGAAATTGAAAATGAAGGTTCTTTACCAAACTCATTCTGTGAAGCCAGTATATCCCTCATCCCCAAACCAGACAGAGATTCATCAAAGAAAGAGAACTATAGACCCATTTCTTTGATGAACATCAATGCAAAACTTCTCAACAAAATACTGGCCAACCGTCTACAACAACTGATAAAAAATTATACACTATGATCAAACTGGATTCATCACAGGGAGGCAAAGCTGATTCAACATACACAAATCAATTAATATAATTCAACACATCAACAGGAGCAGGGACAAAAATCACATGATTGTCTCAATAGATGCGGAAAGGCATTTGACAAGATCCAAAACTCCTTTATGTTAAAAGATTTGGAGAAACTAGGAAACCATGGAACATTTCTCAATGTAATAAAGGCAGTGTATGAGAAACCCACTGCCAGTATTATACTTAATGGTGAAAATCTAAAGCCATTCCCTCTAAAATCAGGAACGAGACAAGGATGCCCACTCTCTCCACTCCTTTTTAAGTTAGTACTATAATTCCTAGGCAGTGCAATAAGGCAAGAAGCAAGCATAAAGGGGATCCAAGTAGGGAAAGAGGAAATAAAACTATCCCTCTTTGCAGATGACATGATTCTGTATTTAAAGTATCCTATAGGCTCTACTGCCAAGCTCCTTGAGCTGATTCAAAGCTTTGGAAGGGTAGCAGGCCATAAAATCAACCCTCACAAATCAACTGCCTTCCTTTATGCCAACAGTGAGAGGAACGAGGCAATAATCAGGAAAGAAACTCCTTTCACAATAGCCTCAAAGAAAATAAAGTACCTAGGAATTAGCTTAACTAAGAATGTAAAGGACCGTTTAGATGAAAACTTTAAAACCCTAAAAAAAGAAATTAAAGCAGAACTAAGGAAATGGAAAAACCTCCCATGCTCCTGGATTGGAAGAATCAACATTGTGAAAATGACAATCTTGCCAAGGGCTATCTACAAATTCAATGGAATACCCATCACCACCCCAATGTCATTCTTTAAAGAAATAGAAGAGGCAATTCAAAATTTCATATGGAATAATAAAAGACCCCGTATAGCAAAAACACTTCTTAGCAGAAAGAACAGCGCTGGAGGAATTTCAATTCCAAATTTTAGACTCTATTACAGAACTATAATTCTTGTACGGGCACAAGAACAGGCCTGAAGTGCAATGGAATAGAACTGCAGACCCAGATATTAAACCACAGACCTATGGCCACCTAAACTTTGACCAGGGAGCCAAGAAAATAGAATGGAAGAAAGATAGCCTCTTCAACAATTTGTGCTGGCAGAACTGGTTAAGCACATGCAGAAAACTAAAGTTGGATCCTTCTTTGTCACCTTGCACTAGAATTAACTCCAAATGAATCAAAGACCTGGAGGTAAAAGCTGACACACTGAAAAGTTTACAGGAAGGAATAGGAGATACACTAGGCCTCCTTGGCACAGGTCGAAACTTTCTTAATAAGGACCAAGAATCACAACAAATCAGAGAAAGGCTGGATAAGTGGGACTGCATTAAACTGCAGAGCTTTTGTATGGCAACGGATATAGCTAGTAAACTAATCAGGAAGCCTACAGAGTGGGAGAAGATCTTCACCAACCAAACAACGGACACAGGCCTCATATCTAAAATATATCAACAAATCAAAAAATTGAATCACTCCAAAACTAACCTCCAAAGTATCACCCATCCCAGTAAAAAATGGGCCAAAGACTTAAAGAGAGTCTTCTCTGAAGAAGAAACAAAAATGGCCTATAGACACATGAAGAAATGCTCCACATCTCTGGACATAAAAGAAATGCAAATCAAAACAACTCTAAGATTCCACCTCACTCGAGTTAGAATGGCCAGGATCAGGAAAACGAATGACAACAGATGCTGGAGGGGATGTGGCCAGGAGGGATCACTCTACACTGTTGGTGGGAGTGCAAACTCGTTCAACCACTATGGAAAGCAGTGTGGCAGTGCCTCAAAAGGCTAAACATAGAACTCCCCTATGACCCAGCAATTCCACTACTTGGCATTTACCCAACAATCCAGAAAGAAGGGCATACTAAACCCACTAGCACAACAATGTTCATTGCAGCACTATTCTCCATAGCAAAGATATGGAACCAACCCAGATGTCCCTCAGTTGATGAGCGGATCAACAAGTTGTGGTATTTGTACACAATGGAATTCTATGCTGCTGTCAGAAAGAATGACATCGCCCCATTTGTTAGGAAATGGAAAGACTTAGAACAAATCATATTAAGTGAAGTAAGCCAGACTCAAAGGAACTTAGGCTCAGTGGTTTCCCTCATTTGTCATAATCAGTAGAAACCTTGGGCTCTACTGCCAGAGATTTGCAATAGAGAAAAGGCCATATATAAGGCCAAATAATGTGAAGCTAATTGAAAGGACCTCCATGGTATTGAAACAAAAGCCACATAATGAATGATTGTTGTCCTTAATGTACTATGTTGTCTCTCATCTCCCTTGCTGTCCCTTGGTTATCCCATATTGGTATAGTATCTCACTTTGTTATCTGTTATATTGAATTTATTTGTATTTGGATATTTGAAATTTGATAGGGAAGGGGGGAAAACCAAGATGGGTGGGGAGTGTGGGGTTGGAGGGAAATGGGTACCAAGACATGTGAAAGGGTATCAATGTATGTGAATTAATGCACCTTCTATCTGGCAAATATCATGTAACCCTTTTACTAATTACAATAAAAAAATTAAAAAAAAGAAAGTTGTAGTGTGTTGGGAGGATGATGGGGTCAAATACATTTCTTCTTAGAAATATTCCTCATCTGGTTGCCCTGGGTTTTCCTGGCCTTCTTCTTAGAGAAAGGCCTGTTATACTGGATTTGTGGCTTGGCAATGATCTAGCATGTACATCTTCGAGTAAGACAGCCACAACTTCCATGCCTGAGACTCGAGTTTCCTGAACTTTGGCAACAGCACAGCAACATCTTTCTTCCTCCTGAGCCACAGGCCAAGTGAGCTGGCTTGAGTTAGTTGTTAGTTACAGTGGCTTGGTTACCAGGGTTCCATATTCTGTTCCATTGTGAGGGAGGCAGGTTCACCTTTCAGGGCCCAATGACCAAAGATCCTTGCTCACAGAAGACCTCACCAAAGACATACTGGAGGCTGAATCTCTCCTCCAATCTCACAATATACATGTGGATGTAGTAAACAACACACCTTATTTATCCAACCCCAATGTCTTCCACTAGGCCCAACTACCAGTCTGGTCTGAGGCTCAAGGAGCCTTTCTTAGGTAAGATCCAAACTTAAGGGTCAATATTGCCCTCATCCTTTACAAAACATGTACTTCACAGTGGCTTCTCTGCCTGCATTTTGCACCTTGTCGAATTTTTTTTTGTTTTTGCTAGTCTTGGGATTGACCTCAGAGTGTGAACATTGTTCTTGGGCTTCCATTAGGCTTTAGCTGTCCCACCGAGCCACTGCACCACTTGCAGCGTTTTCTATGTATGTGGAAATGAGGAATCAAACCTAAATCTTTTGCGTGGTAGCCAATGACTCTACCACTAGGTCAAACACACAGGGCATCTTGCACATATTTTTGACGTCAATCTACTAGGATATTATTAGGTTTCTGTATCGTAATCAATTTTTTCCTGATGATTAGCTTTGCTGTCATGTGTAAAAAATGCAAGAGGGAAAAACACAGAAGAATTAGTGAAATTAAAAAAAAGCATTACACACATAGATAGGTGTTCATTCTTTGTAGGAGAAAGGATATTTTGATATGATGATGATGACTTTATAATTACTATGTCAGGGTTGAGATTTTGGCATAGTGGTAGAGTGCTTGCCTAGCATCCATGAAGATTTGGGTTTGATTGCTCAGTATCACATAGATAGAAAATCTAGATGTGGCACTGTGGCTCAAGTGGCAGAGGGCTAGACTTGAGAAAACCCGAGGACAGTGCTCAGGCCCTGAATTCAAGCCCCAAGACTGGCATAAAGATAAAAGAAAATAAAAATGCTTTTTACGAGCTAATTCACTCACAGCATTTGCTTCTGAAATCTTCGCTTCTGCATCTTGTGAAATACCCCTTTCCCTCAACGTAGACAAGAAAAACAGATCCATCCCATGGTCCACTGTGAGGCCTCTGGTTGGACTAAGAGCTAGTCGTGCAGCAACACATAAGTTTTATTCTAATACTTTCCAAACTTTGTACTCAAATATGCTACCTACTGACCAACTTAGGTCAGTTATCCTTATGGTATACTTTTCTTCCTGACTACAATATTCTTACACTCCTACGTTAATCCTCTTGTACCTCCCCTGACCTCTCTCATTCTTTTTTTGTATCTCTGGACCTCTGCTCGTCTTTCAACCCTTATACTGCACGGATCTACACTTGATGGCTGTTGAGCAATATTGTATATGTAGGTGGTTAATTATTCTCTAGGCTCAGAGGGACTTAAAGACAATAGAGATTGGATTGAGAGGCTTATTGTTTTGGGTATAAATCGCTTATCAGTGGTTGTGTTAGACTGGTCTGTAAGTGCACAAAAAGAAAGAGTGATAATACCAATCAAAACTTGTGAACATCTAGTGTCTGCCAGCTACAGAGGTCTAGGTTGGTTATATCTGAAAAACTATAATCGTATTTAGTAGTAATCCTGCTCCCATTTTCAAATCGGCTGAACAAGAAACTCAAGAAAAATGTCAAATCAAGAAACAACATCCCCCACCCAGTATAAACACACAATGGAACAGTCACTGGCAAACCTAGAGGAGAGTATTCCAAGTGCTACACAAATGCAATTGATAAACATCATTAATGAAAAATGTGAAAATATAAAGAAAGAGATAATGGAGGAAGCCATAGCTGAACAAGAGGAAAGCAAAAACAAAGTGATAAATGAAAAAGAAGAAGCCATAAAGGAGGCCATAATAAAGGTTTTTCAAAGAAAGATGGATGAATTCATAGAATCCACAAATAAAAACGTGACCAAACTCCAGCAAATGTCCAAAGAAAATAAAGCTACTGAGCTAACCACTCAAAAGGAAATCAAGGAGATAAAGAAATCCATACATGATCTAAAACAAGAGATGCAAGGCATCAAAAGTGAGCAATTAGAAGCAAGGGAGATGAAAAATAAAGTCAATAGCTTTGATAGCAGGTTAGACATTGCAGAGGAGAGAATTTCCGTGGCTGAAGATAATTTAGGTATTATAAAGAACAGAAAATGAGTCAATCCAAATCTAGGAAATATGAGAGAGCGCTTCAGGAGGTCCAAGATACAATTAGGAAGCCTTAATTTAAGTCTGGTTGGTATTGAGGAGGGCGTGCAGAAAGAGGTCAATGGTATTGGAAATATACTTCAGGGAATCATCTCAGAGAATTTCCCAAATATCCAGAAGGGCAGGCCATCCAGATACGAGAAGCTTTTAGAACCTCAAACAGACCTGACCAGAAAAGAACATCCCACCGCCACATTGTGATCCGCACTGGATCAATAGAAACGACTGGAAAGATCCTAAAGGCAGCCAGGGAAAAGGGATCAGTAACCTACAAAGGCAAACAAATCAGAATAACCCCAGATTTCTCAGCAGAGACCATGCAAGCACAAAGTGACTGGAAGCATATATGTCATGCCCTTAAATCAAACCAAGAATACTGTAGCCAGCTAAGCTCTCATTCATAACTGAGGGAAAAATAAAACATTCCATTCCAGGGAAAAGCTGCAACAATATGTCGAAACAAAACCAACACTACAGAAAATTCTCAAAGATGCTCTATACATAAAAAACGAAAATAAATGCAACATAGTGAAAGAAATGGCACCTAAACAGCATACCATCTAAGGACCACAAGAAGTGTCAAGACACAAGCCCTACTAAAAGCTTTTAAAAATGGTAGGAACTAATAAATATCTCTCAATCCTAACTCTCAATATCAATGGACTGAACTCTCCAATTAAACGGCATAGGCTGTCTAGTTGGATCAAAAAGCAAGAGCCATCGTTCTGCTGTCTTCAAGAGACACATCTTACCCAAAAACCATCATCTTTTGAAAGTGAGAGGTTGGAATAAACTCTATCAAGCTAACTGCCCCCATAAACAGGCTGGAGTTGCCATCCTCATATCAGATACAATAGACTTCAAACTAAAATTAGTAAGAAAAGACAAAGAAGGTTACTACATACTACTATAGGGATCTTTCCTCCAGGAAGACATAACGATCCTAAATATTTACACACCCAATCCCGGAGCTCCAAACTTCATCAAGCAATCTTTACTTACACTGAAACCATACATAGATCGAAATACAGTGATTGTTGGTGAGTTTAACACACCACTCTCACCTATGGACAGATCAACAAGGCAAAAACTCAACAGAAAAACCTTAGAACTGAACAACTGTATAGACCAACTAGATCTAACAGACATCTGCAGAATATTCCACCCAGTAACAACACAATATACGTTTTTCTCAGCAGCACATGGAACATTTTCCAAAATAGACCACATCTTAAGCCATAAAACAAACCTGGACAGATTCAGAAACACTGAAATTATTCCATGCACACTCTCAGACCATAAAGGCATCAAATTGGAACTGAACACACATCTCCACCAACGAAAACCCTGTAACTCATGGAGACTGAACAACACATTGTTGAATCAAAAACAATGGGTAATCGAAGAGATCAGAACAGATATCCAACTGTTTATGAAATTTAACAATAAGGAGCACACAAATATCAACTCCTGAGGGACACAACAAAGGCAGTACTCAGAGGAAAATTTATAGCGCTGAGTGCCTACAACAGCAAGTTGGAAAAATGGCAAACCAACTAGTTAATGTCTCACCTTAACCTCATGGAAAAAGAGCAACAAACCAACCCTAAACCCATTAGGAGAAAGCAAATTATTAAAATCAAAGCAGAATTAAATGATTTGGAATAAAAAAAACTATAGAAAGAATCAACAAAACAAGGAGTTGGTTCTTTGAAAGAATTAACAAAATTGACAAGCCCTTAGCAAATCTTACCAAAAAAAGAAGAGAGTATATCGAAATAAACAAAATCGCAGACGAAAATGGTAATATCACGACAGAAATTACCAAGATCCAGAATATCATGAGGGAATACTTCTCAATCCTTTACGCCAACAAATTTGAGTATCTAGAAAAAATGGATGAATTCCTAGACAATGTTAACATACCCACACTGAACCAAGAAGAGCTAACCCAACTCAACAGGCCTATTTCAAGTTCTGAAATAGAAATGGAAATTAGACAACTTCCACTTAAAAAGAGCCCAGGGCTAGATGGATTCACAGCAGAATTCTATAAGTTCTTCAAAGCAGAGCTCACATCAATACTCCTCAAGCTCTTCAACGAAATTGAAAATGAAGGTTCTTTACCAAACTCATTCTGTGAAGCCAGTATATCCCTCATCCCCAAACCAGACAGAGATTCATCAAAGAAAGAGAACTATAGACCCATTTCTTTGATGAACATCAATGCAAAACTTCTCAACAAAATACTGGCCAACCGTCTACAACAACTGATAAAAAATTATACACTATGATCAAACTGGATTCATCACAGGGAGGCAAAGCTGATTCAACATACACAAATCAATTAATATAATTCAACACATCAACAGGAGCAGGGACAAAAATCACATGATTGTCTCAATAGATGCGGAAAGGCATTTGACAAGATCCAAAACTCCTTTATGTTAAAAGATTTGGAGAAACTAGGAAACCATGGAACATTTCTCAATGTAATAAAGGCAGTGTATGAGAAACCCACTGCCAGTATTATACTTAATGGTGAAAATCTAAAGCCATTCCCTCTAAAATCAGGAACGAGACAAGGATGCCCACTCTCTCCACTCCTTTTTAAGTTAGTACTATAATTCCTAGGCAGTGCAATAAGGCAAGAAG
The DNA here is from genome assembly GCF_031878675.1 of Megascapheus bottae. Taxonomy (NCBI): domain Eukaryota; kingdom Metazoa; phylum Chordata; class Mammalia; order Rodentia; family Geomyidae; genus Megascapheus; species Megascapheus bottae. The sequence goes on from NW_028327691.1 coordinate 1,043,426, forward strand.
CAAGCATAAAGGGGATCCAAGTAGGGAAAGAGGAAATAAAACTATCCCTCTTTGCAGATGACATGATTCTGTATTTAAAGTATCCTATAGGCTCTACTGCCAAGCTCCTTGAGCTGATTCAAAGCTTTGGAAGGGTAGCAGGCCATAAAATCAACCCTCACAAATCAACTGCCTTCCTTTATGCCAACAGTGAGAGGAACGAGGCAATAATCAGGAAAGAAACTCCTTTCACAATAGCCTCAAAGAAAATAAAGTACCTAGGAATTAGCTTAACTAAGAATGTAAAGGACCGTTTAGATGAAAACTTTAAAACCCTAAAAAAAGAAATTAAAGCAGAACTAAGGAAATGGAAAAACCTCCCATGCTCCTGGATTGGAAGAATCAACATTGTGAAAATGACAATCTTGCCAAGGGCTATCTACAAATTCAATGGAATACCCATCACCACCCCAATGTCATTCTTTAAAGAAATAGAAGAGGCAATTCAAAATTTCATATGGAATAATAAAAGACCCCGTATAGCAAAAACACTTCTTAGCAGAAAGAACAGCGCTGGAGGAATTTCAATTCCAAATTTTAGACTCTATTACAGAACTATAATTCTTGTACGGGCACAAGAACAGGCCTGAAGTGCAATGGAATAGAACTGCAGACCCAGATATTAAACCACAGACCTATGGCCACCTAAACTTTGACCAGGGAGCCAAGAAAATAGAATGGAAGAAAGATAGCCTCTTCAACAATTTGTGCTGGCAGAACTGGTTAAGCACATGCAGAAAACTAAAGTTGGATCCTTCTTTGTCACCTTGCACTAGAATTAACTCCAAATGAATCAAAGACCTGGAGGTAAAAGCTGACACACTGAAAAGTTTACAGGAAGGAATAGGAGATACACTAGGCCTCCTTGGCACAGGTCGAAACTTTCTTAATAAGGACCAAGAATCACAACAAATCAGAGAAAGGCTGGATAAGTGGGACTGCATTAAACTGCAGAGCTTTTGTATGGCAACGGATATAGCTAGTAAACTAATCAGGAAGCCTACAGAGTGGGAGAAGATCTTCACCAACCAAACAACGGACACAGGCCTCATATCTAAAATATATCAACAAATCAAAAAATTGAATCACTCCAAAACTAACCTCCAAAGTATCACCCATCCCAGTAAAAAATGGGCCAAAGACTTAAAGAGAGTCTTCTCTGAAGAAGAAACAAAAATGGCCTATAGACACATGAAGAAATGCTCCACATCTCTGGACATAAAAGAAATGCAAATCAAAACAACTCTAAGATTCCACCTCACTCGAGTTAGAATGGCCAGGATCAGGAAAACGAATGACAACAGATGCTGGAGGGGATGTGGCCAGGAGGGATCACTCTACACTGTTGGTGGGAGTGCAAACTCGTTCAACCACTATGGAAAGCAGTGTGGCAGTGCCTCAAAAGGCTAAACATAGAACTCCCCTATGACCCAGCAATTCCACTACTTGGCATTTACCCAACAATCCAGAAAGAAGGGCATACTAAACCCACTAGCACAACAATGTTCATTGCAGCACTATTCTCCATAGCAAAGATATGGAACCAACCCAGATGTCCCTCAGTTGATGAGCGGATCAACAAGTTGTGGTATTTGTACACAATGGAATTCTATGCTGCTGTCAGAAAGAATGACATCGCCCCATTTGTTAGGAAATGGAAAGACTTAGAACAAATCATATTAAGTGAAGTAAGCCAGACTCAAAGGAACTTAGGCTCAGTGGTTTCCCTCATTTGTCATAATCAGTAGAAACCTTGGGCTCTACTGCCAGAGATTTGCAATAGAGAAAAGGCCATATATAAGGCCAAATAATGTGAAGCTAATTGAAAGGACCTCCATGGTATTGAAACAAAAGCCACATAATGAATGATTGTTGTCCTTAATGTACTATGTTGTCTCTCATCTCCCTTGCTGTCCCTTGGTTATCCCATATTGGTATAGTATCTCACTTTGTTATCTGTTATATTGAATTTATTTGTATTTGGATATTTGAAATTTGATAGGGAAGGGGGGAAAACCAAGATGGGTGGGGAGTGTGGGGTTGGAGGGAAATGGGTACCAAGACATGTGAAAGGGTATCAATGTATGTGAATTAATGCACCTTCTATCTGGCAAATATCATGTAACCCTTTTACTAATTACAATAAAAAAATTAAAAAAAAGAAAGTTGTAGTGTGTTGGGAGGATGATGGGGTCAAATACATTTCTTCTTAGAAATATTCCTCATCTGGTTGCCCTGGGTTTTCCTGGCCTTCTTCTTAGAGAAAGGCCTGTTATACTGGATTTGTGGCTTGGCAATGATCTAGCATGTACATCTTCGAGTAAGACAGCCACAACTTCCATGCCTGAGACTCGAGTTTCCTGAACTTTGGCAACAGCACAGCAACATCTTTCTTCCTCCTGAGCCACAGGCCAAGTGAGCTGGCTTGAGTTAGTTGTTAGTTACAGTGGCTTGGTTACCAGGGTTCCATATTCTGTTCCATTGTGAGGGAGGCAGGTTCACCTTTCAGGGCCCAATGACCAAAGATCCTTGCTCACAGAAGACCTCACCAAAGACATACTGGAGGCTGAATCTCTCCTCCAATCTCACAATATACATGTGGATGTAGTAAACAGCACACCTTATTTATCCAACCCCAATGTCTTCCACTAGGCCCAACTACCAGTCTGGTCTGAGGCTCAAGGAGCCTTTCTTAGGTAAGATCCAAACTTAAGGGTCAATATTGCCCTCATCCTTTACAAAACATGTACTTCACAGTGGCTTCTCTGCCTGCATTTTGCACCTTGTCGAATTTTTTTTTGTTTTTGCTAGTCTTGGGATTGACCTCAGAGTGTGAACATTGTTCTTGGGCTTCCATTAGGCTTTAGCTGTCCCACCGAGCCACTGCACCACTTGCAGCGTTTTCTATGTATGTGGAAATGAGGAATCAAACCTAAATCTTTTGCGTGGTAGCCAATGACTCTACCACTAGGTCAAACACACAGGGCATCTTGCACATATTTTTGACGTCAATCTACTAGGATATTATTAGGTTTCTGTATCGTAATCAATTTTTTCCTGATGATTAGCTTTGCTGTCATGTGTAAAAAATGCAAGAGGGAAAAACACAGAAGAATTAGTGAAATTAAAAAAAAGCATTACACACATAGATAGGTGTTCATTCTTTGTAGGAGAAAGGATATTTTGATATGATGATGATGACTTTATAATTACTATGTCAGGGTTGAGATTTTGGCATAGTGGTAGAGTGCTTGCCTAGCATCCATGAAGATTTGGGTTTGATTGCTCAGTATCACATAGATAGAAAATCTAGATGTGGCACTGTGGCTCAAGTGGCAGAGGGCTAGACTTGAGAAAACCCGAGGACAGTGCTCAGGCCCTGAATTCAAGCCCCAAGACTGGCATAAAGATAAAAGAAAATAAAAATGCTTTTTACGAGCTAATTCACTCACAGCATTTGCTTCTGAAATCTTCGCTTCTGCATCTTGTGAAATACCCCTTTCCCTCAACGTAGACAAGAAAAACAGATCCATCCCATGGTCCACTGTGAGGCCTCTGGTTGGACTAAGAGCTAGTCGTGCAGCAACACATAAGTTTTATTCTAATACTTTCCAAACTTTGTACTCAAATATGCTACCTACTGACCAACTTAGGTCAGTTATCCTTATGGTATACTTTTCTTCCTGACTACAATATTCTTACACTCCTACGTTAATCCTCTTGTACCTCCCCTGACCTCTCTCATTCTTTTTTTGTATCTCTGGACCTCTGCTCGTCTTTCAACCCTTATACTGCACGGATCTACACTTGATGGCTGTTGAGCAATATTGTATATGTAGGTGGTTAATTATTCTCTAGGCTCAGAGGGACTTAAAGACAATAGAGATTGGATTGAGAGGCTTATTGTTTTGGGTATAAATCGCTTATCAGTGGTTGTGTTAGACTGGTCTGTAAGTGCACAAAAAGAAAGAGTGATAATACCAATCAAAACTTGTGAACATCTAGTGTCTGCCAGCTACAGAGGTCTAGGTTGGTTATATCTGAAAAACTATAATCGTATTTAGTAGTAATCCTGCTCCCATTTTCAAATCGGCTGAACAAGAAACTCAAGAAAAATGTCAAATCAAGAAACAACATCCCCCACCCAGTATAAACACACAATGGAACAGTCACTGGCAAACCTAGAGGAGAGTATTCCAAGTGCTACACAAATGCAATTGATAAACATCATTAATGAAAAATGTGAAAATATAAAGAAAGAGATAATGGAGGAAGCCATAGCTGAACAAGAGGAAAGCAAAAACAAAGTGATAAATGAAAAAGAAGAAGCCATAAAGGAGGCCATAATAAAGGTTTTTCAAAGAAAGATGGATGAATTCATAGAATCCACAAATAAAAACGTGACCAAACTCCAGCAAATGTCCAAAGAAAATAAAGCTACTGAGCTAACCACTCAAAAGGAAATCAAGGAGATAAAGAAATCCATACATGATCTAAAACAAGAGATGCAAGGCATCAAAAGTGAGCAATTAGAAGCAAGGGAGATGAAAAATAAAGTCAATAGCTTTGATAGCAGGTTAGACATTGCAGAGGAGAGAATTTCCGTGGCTGAAGATAATTTAGGTATTATAAAGAACAGAAAATGAGTCAATCCAAATCTAGGAAATATGAGAGAGAGCTTCAGGAGGTCCAAGATACAATTAGGAACCCTTAATTTAAGTCTGGTTGGTATTGAGGAGGGCGTGCAGAAAGAGGTCAATGGTATTGGAAATATACTTCAGGGATTCATCTCAGAGAATTTCCCAAATATCCAGAAGGGCAGGCCCATTCAGATACGAGAAGCTTTTAGAACCCCAAACAGACCTGACCACAAAAGAACATCCCACCGCCACATTGTGATCCAAACTGGTCCAATAAAAACGAAAGGAAAGATCCTACAGGCAGCCAGGGAAAAGGGATCAGTTACCTACAAAGGCAAATCAATCAGAATAACCCCAGATTTCTCAGCAGAGACCATGCAAGCACGAAGTGACTGGAAGCATATATGTCATGCCCTTAAATCAAATAACTACCAACCAAGAATACTGTAGCCAGCTAAGCTCTCATTCATAACTGAGGGAAAAATAAAACATTCCATTCCAGGGAAAAGCTGCAACAATATGTCGAAACAAAACCAACACTACAGAAAATTCTCAAAGATGCTCTATACATAGAAAACCAAAATAAATGCAATATAGGGAAAGAAATGGCACCTAAACAGCATACCATCTGAGGACCACAAGAACTGTCAAGACACAGGCCCTACTAAAAGCTTTTAAAAATGGTAGGAACTAATAAATATCTCTCAATCCTAACACTCAATATCAATGGACTTAACTCTCCAATTAAACGGCATAGGCTGTCTAGTTGGATCAAAAAGCAAGGTCCATCGTTCTGCTGTCTTCAAGAGACACATCTTACCCAAAAACAATCATCTTTTGAAAGTGAGAGGTTGGAATAAACTCTATCAAGCTAACTGCCCCCATAAACAGGCTGGAGTTGCCATCCTCATATCACATAAAATAGACTTCAAACTAAAATTAGTAAGAAAAGACAAAGAAGGTTACTACATACTACTAAAGGGATCTTTCCTCCAGGAAGACATAACGATCCTAAATATTTACACACCCTTTTGAAGTTTCTCAAAAAACTGAAGATTCTGCCAGTGTAAGTTAGATTCCGGCATTGATATTAAATAATGCAATGAGTAGGGATTTATATTTGAAATATCACTGTTGACAAATTCTAACACCCATTTGCTTAGTATTTGCTTTTGATTTCCCAAGAAGTACAGTACAAGCTAACACTTATGGCATATATCGACTGGGAGATGATTCAGAATATGTGACTCATTTGAACAGGAGTCAGTGAAAGATATAGAAGCAGGATACCCATATTGTGATAATTTGTATCTTTTGCATATTTTGTGTTTGTTGTTAATTCCATTTGTAGTGTACATTTCTAGGTAAAAACGTTTTTCCAAACAATTTGTTATTTCAACCGTAAAAAAAGACATTTATATGCCTGATAAAATTCACAGAATCCAAATTTTTCCATATTATTTTTTGTTTTTTGGGGTTTTTTTTGGTGGGTCATAGATATTGAACTCAGCCTGGGCACTATCCCTGAGCTCTTCAGCTCCAGGCTACCACCTTACCCTGGAGCCAAGCCCCACTTCCCATTTTCTAAAGGTAAATTGGAGATAAGTGTCTCAGGTCTTTTTGTGCCAGGATGGCTTTAAACCTTGATCCTCAGATCTCAGCCTCCTGAGTAGCTAGGATTAGAGAAGTGAGCCACCACCCCATCATGCTCAGCTTTCTGGGTTTTTTTTAAACTCGGTTTGAGCACTGTCCTTCAGCTTTCCTCAAGCCTAGTGATCTTCTACTTGAGCCACAGCACTACTTCTGGTTTTTTCTGTGTATGTGGTACTGCGGAATTGAACCTTCGTCTTCATACAAGCACTCTACAACTATGCCAAACTCCCAGCCCCTCCACATTAGTTTTTATGATAGATCTTTCCATGCATCCAGGATGGCTAGAAATCCTTCTTGAGTTTCCCAAGATCAGGGAGTATAGGTGTGTCCCATCCTGTGTGGCTACATAACCATTGTTTAGGGTACAGTTCTCTCTTCATTCTACACATCTAGAGCAATTTTCATCTTCCATGTATAATCATTAAACATTCAGCTCCTGTTGCTCTCTACTCCATTCTCTGGAACCATCGTGCTTTTTGGCTCTAAGGGTTTGTTGATCCTTGGAAGCTCTGGAAGGGAAAACATACCCTAGCTCTTCCTTTATGACTGCTGTATTTTTAGTTTACTGTAATCAAGATTCATCTGTAAAATATAGTAAAATGTTCTTCCTTTTCAATGCATTGTTTTGCATATTTCTATCTTTGGATTATTATTAATAGTTGTGAATGGATTCTCCACATATTTGTTCTAGTCTCTGCTTTCTCTTCCATTAGGTACAAATCTAGAAATACAAGTGTTGGACCATATTTCTATGTAATTCTATATTTAGTACTTTTTTAGCACTCTCCACGCAATTTTTGATTGTTTTATATTCCTTGCAGAACTATTCCAAAGTTCTACTTCTTCTCACTACCTTCCCAGTAATAGTTAGACTTTGAAAGTTGTTTTTTTGTATGCGTGTGTGTGTGTGTGTTTGTGTGTGTGTATGTGGATCTTTTTGTTTAAAACTATATTTATATTAATATACTTAAAGTAATGATTTCATTGTAATTTTAATTTTTCTCATGACTGTTAATATTGAACGTCTTTCTACATTTTGATCTACTATTTCTATATATTCTTTTTAGATAATCCTCTCCAATCTCCAATTTTTTTCCCTTTTTTGTGGGGTAGTGGGGAAAGTCATGGGGCTTGGACCTTGGGCCGTGAGCTCTTTAGTTTAAGGCTATTGTCCTACCCTGAGTATTGCCCCTCAGTCCTTCTGCTCACAGCTCCCTACCCCTCTTCCCATTATATACAGAACAAAGGTCATCCTCAGTCTTTTTGAAAAAGTAAAACATACAGTAAATTTGTAGTATAAAACAGCAAGAAATAAATTTCTTGCCAGGTGCAGTGACTTCTACCTGTAATCCTAGCTACTCAGATATCAGGCTGATATCTAAAGATTTGGTTCAAAGCCAGCCTGGGCATTAGAAAGTCTATGAGACTCTCATCTACAGTTAACCACTAGAATATGGGAAATGGCACTGTGGCTTCATAGGTAGGGTGATAGCCTTGAGTTGAAGAGCTCAGGAACAGTGCCCAGGCACAGAGTCCAAGCCTTACAAATCCCCCAGCCAAAAAAAAGAAAAAAAAGTTTCTTCCCCAAGTGATTATTATGCCAGACATAGAACATTAACATTCTGGGTGTACTTCACAGTATTATTACTTGATACCCTAAGATTTTGCAATATTCTCTCAGTATCAGCATATGTCATCATATAATGTAGTTCCTTTTCAATGGAATAATTCCATTTATAACCTAAATCTACTCCCGCGACATATTTTTGCCGATACAACAATTACTCTACCATGATATGCCACAAGCCATTAAACATTTTATGGTGGGTAATTGGAAAGGAGTCTCATGGAATTTTGTGCCAGGCTGGCTTTGAACCATGGTCCTCAGATCTCAGTCTCCTGAGTAGCTAGGATGACAGGCGTGAGCCACCAACACCTGGCTTGCCTTTTTATTTTTTTGTGGGTCTTGGGACTTGAACTCTGGGCCTAGGCACCATCCCTAAGCTTTTCAGGTCAATATTTCATGTAAGTCTAAACACTTAAGTAAAGGAATACAATTCCAACAAAAAAAGAATAAAATTCCAGACATGGTGTGTTTATAACTCAGTGCTAAATACTTGATGAAAATGTGCCATTCCAGAAGCCGGTGTCATTTGATGATGTAGCTGTGGATTTCAGCTGGGAGGAGTGGCAGCATCTGGACAATGCTCAGAGGACCCTGTACAGAGATGTAATGCTGGAGACCTACAGCAACCTGGTGTCCTTAGGTGAGCAAAAGTCAAATTCACTTTCAAGGCCAAGTGCCTTGTTATTTTGCAGATACGTGAATGTTTATCAAACTTTCAATACTATTTAAATGAAAGATTCCAGGCCCTGAGAAGTATCATTACTTTCTAAAGAAAACCTAAGGTAATTTTGTACTCATTCTTCAGGATACCTTCAGGATACTTTGACAACAGTTCTAAATTATGTTTCCTCTAATGGAGACGACATTCCAAACTTACACAGTAATTGTAAGTGGATAAACAATCCAGAATAGAATATATATCATTATTGGAAATAGGATCTACAAATCACTAAACAGTGAGTTTGTAATGGAAACCTGGCACTAGGTGCAATGTTTCATGCCTGTAATCTTAAAATATTCAGGAGGAAGAAATCTAAGAATTCTAATTTGAAGCCAGCAATGGCATAAAAATTGCCATGAAACTCTATAACTCCAAGTAACCCCTCAAAAATGTTAGTGGAGTGTCAAGAGTTTGACTTTGTGGTTGAGTGCTTGCCTAGCATGCATGAAGACCTCTGCATGTAAGTGGAGCTGGGACTCAAACTGGTATTTTTCTAGCCTTGAGCAAGACAGCTAAGTTTATGCCATACCAAATGAATCCAGAGCTGGGGAAAAGTCAACCATGGAGCCAGTGAGAAATGAGAGAAAAGATTTAATAGATAACTTGTGAGTAGGATGTCTGCGAACTTAAAGCAATGATGAGACAGCATAAGCAATAATTCTCTACTGTTTCTAATTTACAGAGCCCTGTGTTCCCAAACCTGTAATAATTGACAAGCTAGAGCACTGTGCAGAACTCTGGATAGGAAATTCCTCTGACAAGAATATCACAGGTGAGTGAATGCATCTTCATATTGATGTTGGAGCCTGAGCCCCATTGGTAAGTTCATGTTGTGATGTACTGAGCAATAATATTCTTAGTTACCCTAAATCCTGTGTGGAACCTATGGAATTCTTTGTGAATGAATCAAGAATCATTTTCTTTTCCCAATCCTATGCTTGGTCTTAGGGCCTGAGCATGGTCCTTGGGTTTTCTCAAGGCTAGCTCTCTACTTCTTGAGTCATAGCACCACTTCTGGCTTTTTCTTTGTATGTAGTACCAAGTAACTGAACCAGGTCTTTGTGCATGCTAGCCCAAACCCCTGGCACCAAGAATCATAGGGTGATATGATGAATTCTATGTGGCAGTAGAGTTAAAGTTAGATTACTCTGTAGAAATCAGTGTGAAACAAAATAAAATGAGAAAGCCATGAGCCCGTGGCTCATGCCTGTAATCCTAGCTACTTAGGAGGCTGAGATCTGAGGATCAAGGTTCAAAGACTGACCTATCACAAAAACACCTTAGACTCTTCTCTCCAATGAACCAATAGAAAATGAGAAGTGGCGTTTAGTCTAAAGACATAGGGCAGTAGCCTTGAGCTGAAGAGCTCAGGAAGAACAGCCAGTTCTAGAATTCAAGTCCCATGACCGCAAAACAAGAAAGAAAGAGAGAAAGAAAGAAAGAAAGAAAGAAAGAAAGAAAGAAAGAAAGAAAGAGGGAAGAAAGAGGGAAGGAAGGAAAGGAAGAAAGAAAGAAAGAAAGAATGATATTTCATTTCTTTAAAACTAAGACTATAAATGATTGAGCAAACAAGGAATAAGTCAGGGCATTATTCTCTGATAATGATAATATCTTTATGCTGCTAGGAAGAGACTGGTATTCAAAACCAGACGATTCCACCAGAAATTGAGCCTAGTGGTAGAGTGCTTGCCTAGCATGCACAAAGACACAGGTTTTATTCCTTATTACAATATACATAGAAAAAGCCAGAAGTAATGAATTCATTGGTAGGGTTCTAGTCTTGAGAAAACCCAAGGACAGTAGTTAGGTCCTAAGTTCAAACCCAGGAATGGAAGGAAAAAAAAAAGTACAAAGTTTCAATCAACATAAGAAAATTAACTAGACAATGAGCTGGGGATTTTCTGGTCTTCCATGGTTCTGAGGGACAGGAGTGTTAGAAAAGGAATTTTTATAAGACTTCAAATGGAAAGAAACAAATTTCAAAATTCCCACAAATACCTAAATTGAGACTTTAGTGAGAAGTTGTAACTGAAGGGATATAGGTGTAAGACCTTACTCTCAAGAATCGTTCTTGCTTGGATCAAAGGCAAACAGACATATAAACCAAACTTGTGGCCGCTGAGTCTAGAAAAAATTCGTGTTCCTCACTTAATGCTTAATAAGCAAACAGCATTGAAACTGGGTAAGGTAATCCTATCTGCTACTCAGGACCTGAGACTCTTATCTGTAGTTAACTCTAGAAAAGAGTAAGTGGGGCTGTAGCTCAAGGATAGGGGTTATAGTCTTCTGCTGAACTGTTCAGGGACAGGGCCGAGGCCTATGAACTACAAAAGAAAAGAAAAGAAAAGAAAAGAAAGTTTTAAAAAGATGCAAAACAGCACAATATTTAGATTATTTCTCAAAAATAAAAGAAAGGCAGCTATTCCTCAATGTATAAACAAAACAGTATTTGAAAAAAACAGCTGCAGGTATATTATAGGTAGTATTCAGCTTAAAACTGTAGCAATACATAGATGGGTAATTTCAATAAATATTTCCTGTGATATAAAAAGAGAACTAAAACACAGAAAAACATTATTGGTCATTGTGAAATATCATTTTCTTAATAGGTTAGGGAGAAAAGCATATATTTCTCACAAATCAATTTCCACTTTTTTGTTTTAAAATATCTAACACTTAGGATGGGAAAGTAAAGTCATTACCTTTACAGCAAGGAATATTTGTATCTCATGTATGTTTGTGTCTTTTTTCTATGACTCATTTTAGATGTCCAGGTAATGGAAAATGTGTTCAAGACCTGCCAGGAAAGTCCACATGAATGTCTTTGTGAAGTAGCAGTTGCAAGTAGTATCGAAGTGGAGGAAAACGTGAGATTTGCAACAACTTTAAATTTGAGCTCTACACATAATCCAGAGCTGATTAGTAATAACGGTAACAACTTAGGGGTGAGGACTGAGGAGTTCATAAAGTGTCAGAACATGCTTCTGTCTCCTAAGCCTGATGAGATGCATACTGCATATAGATCTCGTATGTCTCCTGTTCTTAAAAAATCCATCGGATATTCAGAGCATTTTATTCATGATTGTGACAGTCCAAAATATCTGCAGTATCATAATTCTGTTCTCTCTGCCCAAGAACTTTTTCAGGGAGGGAGGAAAACTGCTAAATGTACTGTGTGATGAAAAATATTGTACTTAACACCGACCATCACTACACATCCGAAAATGTACACAGGAGAGACTCCTCATATATGTAGTGATTGTGAGAAATCTTTCAGTAATGAAATACGCCTTACAATACCTCAGAGCAAATATCCTGAGATATGTGATGCGTACATCAAGTGTGAAAATTAATTTCTGAGAAGTCAGACCTGACTCTCCAACCTCAATCTCCAAGAGAAGACAAACCTTATGAATATGAGGAACGTAATAAAATTTCTGCCCAGAATTCAGCTCTCAGCACACATCAGAGATCTCACACAGAAGAGAAATCTTATGAATGGGATAAATGTGGGAAGACTTTTAGACTGAAATCATACCTCACTTTGCACCAGAGAAGACACACAGAAGAGAAACCTTATGAATGTAACAAATGTGAAAAGTCTTTCACCCAGAAGATACACCTTCGAGTTCATCAAATAACACACACAGGAGAGAAATCTTATAAGTGTAATGAATGTGGAGAATCTTTCCAAGGGAAGGGAAAACTTCGTGTTCATCAGAGAATACACACAGGAGTGAAACCTTATGAATGTAACCAATGAGTAAAGTCTTTCCGACAGAAATCTTCCCTCAAATTTCATCAAAGAACACACACAGGAGAGAAACCTTATGTGAGCAACAAATGTGGAAAGACCTTCAAGTGGAAGTCATATCTTGATGGGCATAATAGAACACACACAGGAGAGAAAACTTATGCATGTAGTGAATGCGGAAAGTCTTTCAAATGGAAGGTAAAACTCCATGTTCATCAGAGAATATACTCAGGAGAAACACCTTATGAGTGTAACATATGTGGAAAGTCCTTCACACAGAAGCCAAACCTCAACATGCATAAGACAATTCAAACAGGAGAAAAACCTTATGAATGTAACCGATGTGGAATGTCTTTCAAATGGAAGTCTTCCCTCAAATTGCATCAGAGAACACACACAGGAGAGAAACTGTACGAGTGCATCAAATGTGGTAAGACCTTCAGATGGAAGTCACATTACAGGAGGCATAACAGAATTCACACATATTAGAAACCTTAGGAATATAACCAAAGTTGAAAGTCTTTCGTGCAGTATTCACCCTTCAGGAAGCGTAAGAGAGTTCACACATATGAGAAGCCTTAGCAATGTAATAAATAGGAAAGACTTTTTAGTCTGTGGAAGAAAACTCAGCTTGTGTCACAGAACCAACACAAGATAAAAGCCTTAATGAATGTAGCAAATGTTCCGTCTTTTCCCCAGAAGGCACAAGTCAAGATTTATCACTAAACACCCACAGGATAGAATCCTATGAATAAAATGAAAGGGAAATTTTTTTGAAGAACTCATAGTTGAGTTTGCATGATACCACACAGACACAGGATAAAAATCGTATGAATATAAGAATATGAAAAATCCATCATGAACGTATGACTAAGTATAAAATGCACATAGGAGAGAAAAACCTTATGAATATTACAAATGTGGAAAGTGTTTGACCTGGAAGGCATACTTCTGTGTTCACCACAAACCTGATTCCCATAGAAGAAAAGAAAACTAATGAATAGAACAAATGTGCAATGACTTTTAATCAGAAGTCAGTCTTCAGTACATTTCAGAACATACACAATAGAGAAATTCTGAGTAATGAAAAACATTTAGCTATATATAGAATCTCTGTATATGGGAGCATTAGGGTAACTCTTCTAAACAAAGTCAACCTTCAGCAAGCATTAAGAGCACTCACAGAAGAAATAATAGCATGTAGGAAAACCTTTGTCAGGAACCTCTAAAAGCTGACTGTGTGGCTTACTGGTAGAGTGCTAACCTATCAAGGATGAAGGCCTGGGTTAGATTCCTCAATACTACGTGAAAAGAGCAAGCCAGAAGCAGCACTGTGATTCAAATGGTAGAGTGCTAACCTTGAGCAAAAGTAGCTCAGGCCCTGAGTTCAAGCCTAAGGACTGGAGAGAGAGAGAGAGAGAGAGAGAGAGAGAGAGAGAGAGAGAGAGAGAGAGAGAGAGAGAGAGAGAGAGAGAGAGAAAGAGAGAGACAGAAAGAGAGAGAGAGAGAAAGAGAGAAAAGAGAGAGAAATAGGAACTTCCAAATTTTACAGAGATAGAGAAGGAGAGGGAGAAGGAGACAGAAACTAATTTCAAAACTTTACAGTCTTTCTATTTCCTTACAAATTCGTCTATGTCATTCTTTCTGACAGAAGCACAGAATTCCATCGTGTAAAAATAAAATATTTGATCTACTCATCAACTGACGGGCATCTGGGTTGGTTTGATACCTTTGTTATAGTAAATAGTGCTGTGATAAATGTTATTGTTCTAGTGAATTTAGTGTGTCCTATCTGGACGATTGGCAAGTAGTGAAATTGCTGGATCACAGGGGAGCTCTATGTTTAGTCTTTTTGGGATACTGCCATAGTGCTTTCCATAGTGGTTGAACAAGTTTGCAATCCCACCAGCAGTGTAGTAGTGATCCCTCCTGGCCACATCCCTTCCAGCATACGTTATTAGATTTCTGGATCTTGGCCATTCTAACTGGAGTGAGGAGGAAAAGGGAAAGAGGAACTGAAACTTTCTCTCCTTACAGATGACATGATTCTGTATTTAAAGAACCCTATAGACTCTACTCCGAAGCTGTTGAGCTGATATAAAACTTTGGTAAGGTAGCAGGGTATAAAATTAACCCTCAATGTCAACTACCTTCCTATATGCCAACAAATGAGAGGAATGAGGCAAGAATCAGGATAGCAACTCATTTTGCGATCAAAGAAAATAAAATACCTAAGAATTAACTTAGAATGTAAAGCACCTTTTTGATGGAACTATAAACCCTGGAGAAGGAAATTAACGCAGAACTGAGGAAATGCAAAAACCTATGCTCCTGCTTTGGAAGAAGTAATATTGTAAAAATGGCAATCTTGATAAGGACTATCTACAAATTCAGTGCAATATTCATCAATGTCCCAAAGTCATTCTTTAAAGACACAGAAGAGGAAATCCAAAAGTTCACTTGGAATAATAAAAGACCCCTTATAGTCTGTCTTCTTGCATGATACATAATGTTTAATCTCACCTTCTCCACCAAAATCTCATCTTTCTCATTGAGACATAGGTGGCCCTGTTTACTAGCAGCAAAGGCTCAAACGCGCAGTTTCAGGTGTCACCACTGCCTCTGTTACTGGGTCGATCCAACTCTGTCATTGATTCTGAGGTCTGCTCTGGGAGTCTTGGTCACAAGTTGTTCTGTGGCTTCTGCTGCCAGCCTGTGCCTATTTGCTTCCTTTTCCTCCAGCAGCCTACAACAGGGAATGAAGTTCAGGCGCTGATGCTCTCCTTCATATGCAGGGCAGGATGAGCCCAACCCTCCCACATCTTCCTCTTCTAATTTTTGGGAAAAAATGTGCTGGCAAAAGTCCTCAGGTGTGGCGCATGGCTGATCCACACTTTTAATCCAGGCTGGTCAGGAGGCTGAGATCTGAGTATGGAAGTTCCAAGTCACCTAGAACAGGAAAGTCTGATAGATTCTTACTACCAAAAATAAAAACAGCTGGGAATGGAATTTGTGCTCCAGTGGTAAAGGGCTAGTCTTGAGTACAAATGCTTAGTGCCCAGGCCCAGAGTTCAGGCTCCAGCACTGCCAACAACCTCACTTTAGTGAGATTTTAGCTTTATCCATGTAGGCACATCTCACTGGAATCTTTGCTGGTAGAGATAGTCTTCATAATTTTGTCTCAAGGTAAAGGTCCTCCTGGGGTAGTACACAAAAGATGTCATGGAGAGAGGAGCCCCACTTGCTCCAGGTTTGAAGATGGCATAGGTCAAGCCAGCATGGAGTTGGCACATCAGTCTTTTTCTTAGCACCACCTACCAGTGAATGTCAAATGACATTGATTGTTGTGGGATTGTGTGATTGAAGTGCCCCATTAAGGGCAGTGTTAGCACATCCAAACTTGGATACCAGGAATGCTGAAATCTCAAAGCTAAGATTTCTGTTGGCTACAGAAATGCTGGTGTGTCTGTGATTCACTAAAAGTTCAGGTGCAAAGATTCTGAAGCTTGATGCCATGTGTTTATTCCATTTAGTAAAATTATTTTAATGCACTGTATAAGTTAAAACATTTGATAAGAGTCAGGGGTAGTGAAAACATTGTTCTTGAATTCAGGTGTCTGGCAGGGTAATGGGGGGGGTGTTGGTGGCTGGGACTATGAAGCTGGAGCTGCTATCAAACCATGGATCATGTTCCCCTTTGTCTGGGAGAAATGACTCCAAAGATGAAATTTGAATGGTGAGGAAAAGATGATGATGTACTCAGGAAATTTCTCCTAAACAAATGCTAATGTGGAAGTGGGATGGGGGCTGGGCATATCTGAGGCAGAGCTTAAGGGGGCTTCTCATGGGGTTGAGAACCTTCCTTGCGACTTCAGGCATGCAGCAGGGTGTTTTAGATGACCATTGTGAGATGGATGGAATAAGACTGGAGACAAGATGAATGCTGGGATCCTGCAATGCTCTTGCATGAGTGGCTGGTGGCTCACCTGAAAGAACTAATTATGTCTAAAAAAGAAATCAGGAATTTGTTTTGATTAGATAATACCTGTAATCCGAGGCATATTCAGGATCCTGATCTTAGTATTGTGGTTTAAAACCACCCAGCAAAGGGAAAAATGCATGAGACTCATACTCCCAGTTTAGAGCAAGAACAAAGATTGAAGTAGAGCTGTGGCTCAAGAGCTAGAGTGCTACCTTGAGCAAAGGAAAGCTAAGAAAAAGCTCCAGGTCTTGAGTTCAAGGCCAGGAATGAAAGAAGGAAGGTAAAAAAAGGGAAGTATGTGAGGAAGGGAAATATATAAATGAAAGAGAGAAGGAACTAGAAATTTAAAACTAGAGAATATTTAAAAGTCATCAGTCCTTCTAAGAAAAGTGTTGGAGTATGGGTTCTATATGTGGTGAACTGGAAGCCCAGCAGTGACTTGTTAACCAAAGAGTCACCATGATGAGCAAAGGATAGAAATCTGCATGAGCCTCTTAGCGGATGGAGTCACAGAAGAGAACCTCAGCTCCCATCCCATAGTTAGAAGTATATAGAGATGGGGAAGTTGGCATCACCTTGATGTCATTGTGTCCATGGAGACTGGAAGCCATGGCTCTGTGAAAGCACAATGTTCTGGTTACTGAGCTGGGAGGCTGAGGAGAGCCAAGTCCTGGCCATGAAGAAATCAGGGTGGCAGCAGAGCAACTCTGCTGCAGTGTGTGCCTGCTTGGCTGTTCTTATTCTGTGGTGGATCAGGCCGGAGCGGGTGATAGTAACTGTTTTGTGGTCACAAGCCCTTCACCAAGAGCTTCCTCTGGGATCCTCATAAGCTACAGGGTGGCTGGAGTTGGGATGTGTGTGGGGTGGAAGTGACAGAGGGATGGACGCATGGCAAGGTGGGTGAAGAGATGAGAGGAATGATGAGAGCCCAGTTCATTGGTTTCCAAGGTTAATCGGTGGGAGGTAGAGAGGCATGATGGAGGAATGATGGAGGCAGGGGAAGGTGGTGACAGAGTGAGGCCATCTGTAGTGCCAGCCTGGCCATCATCTGAAGCCCATAGGCAGCTTCCTGATCCTTCACTTAGTCCTGCTCCTTGTGGAGGGAATGTCACGTGTACCCAGAGCTAGGGGTGGGGCAATGTTAGTAGCACCTGGAGAACCATTGGCCTCTACCTGGGTGAGGGGTGGTTATGGCTCCCATGCTGGGTGGCCTGATAGCTATGGAACAGATCTCTCCTTAGCTACCACAGTCAGTGGCTGCTCTCCATCTAGGGTTAGGGCACCTGCTCAGCCATCAGGACACCCCATGCCAGGACAGAGGCCTACAATTCAGATGGCAGCACAGGGGTGAAGATGATCTCACCGTAGCCCTACTTACATGGCTGCCCCAGCATGCAGGACAGGATGATCTGGGGGAAGATGTTCTCTGTGTTTTTCCACAGCCTATCCCGGCCTCTTCTTGTGTCTGATTAGACCAAGAGAGTACCAGGTTCCCTCTCATAGTCCTGCTTCTTTTTCTTTTACAGTCATGAGGCTTGAACTCAGGTCCTGGGTACTGTCCCTGAGCTCTTTTGCTCAAGGTTGATGCTCTACCATTTGAACCATAGTGCCATTTCCAGCTTTTCCTTTTCATGTGGATCTCTGATATATCCAGTGCTGTGCCTGCAGGGAGGCACTCACCCCACAGACAGAGCCACCTCTGCCGTGACTGTGACTGCCCACAACCCTCACACCCACTCCTTGCACACCCCTCGACTCCAGTTTTAGCTCCTCTTGGACTGGGTGTCCAGCCTACCCCTTGCTACACTCACAAAGGGTCTACAATTGTCTTCCCAGGGTCCTTTCTTCTGCCAGCCCGAGTACAGACTGTGCACATCTTGACGATCACAGAGCTCAAAGCCAAAGGCTGAGGTGCAGAAGGGGGTGACCCAGTAGCTGCACAGGGCCCATGGATCATCCTGTGCATCCCCCAGCCTGTGACTTCCCCCACCCCCTTGGCAGGGAAGCTCCGTGACCACATCCTGATCCCTGGTCCCCTCCAATTCCATTCTCCCTTGGATTTTGCAGACTGTCTACCATCAGGATCTAAAATTCTATTCATCACTTTATGTCCTTATGACTGATTTGCTACTTTGCCAGGATCTCCTCGTGCCTGGAGAGTGGGCATGTCATGTACTCTCTGTGGAGAAGTTGCCCCAGGAGAAGAAATATGCACTTCATGTGAGTGTTGGACAGGGCAGGAGGGCTCCCTAGGATCAGAAGCCACAGGAGGGGTGCAGATGGGGGAATGCTAGGGGCCCCAGGGGACAGTGGGAGTTAGGGCACAGTTGGTTCCTTCGGCAGGGTTGACACAGCTTCACAAACCCAACAGAATGAGGTTCACATTACAGATGTCAGAGACAGTGCAGATTGCCAATGGGCGCAGGGGTCACTGTCACCCCCAGATTCTGGCTGCATGCTGGGATGCACGTAGAGATGTTTTCAAGATCAAATAATGAGGATGTTGCAGGGTGTAACCATTCTTTTCAGATGGCTCTCTAGCTCTCTTGAGCTTCATCTCTATCTTTGGCTTTTTCTTGGCAGTTAACTGGAAATGAGAGTTTCATGGACTTTCCTTACTGGACTGGCTTCAAACAGAAGCTATGCACAGTTTTCAAACCATACCCTACTGAAGAAGGGAAGCTTGATCTGGTGCTTAACTGGGTTGCACTTTGGCTCCGTTTGCTATGCCTCACGGGAGGGGGCTCATCATTTGTAGACTAAGATCTCATGACCTTCAAAGCCAAATGCTACCTGAAAGTTCAGGGTCCCAGCCTATGTGTTGGGCCGGGGTGAATACATTCTCTGTTATGCTGGGTCATCAACCCATGTTTTAAGCTGGAAGTAGGCAGTGCCACATTTGATAAGAACATCTGCCAGAGATTGTCACCTCATGAAAGCAGATTCTAAATTTGTATTCCATTTCCTGTGGTGGAGAAATCCCCTCCAAGTTAGACAGGCTCACATCCACCTGCAGGTCACACTCCGAATGCACCCTTGAGTGTCCTCATGGTATTGGGATCTACGTTTGTAGGGAATGCTGGTTTAGTACATGAATTAGCTGGACAAGTGATGACAAACGTGTTGTGGATTAATATGAGAACAATTTAAGAAGCCCTGGAGGAGCATCAACCTGACCCTCTGTGGTGCTATAAATCTGATAGGATGTTCCAGACTGAGAAACAATCACATGGCTTTGTGTTTGGCATCCAGACAAGTGAGTGCATGTCTTAGCTTTCAGTCAATACAGAGGAGGACATGAATATGTGGGTGGAAAGCATCTGTCAGACCCCTGTCTGGGGGCAGGTGGAGAGAACATAGGAAGGTAGATACCATGGCTGTGGTGGGGCCAAAAAAAGTGTAAAAGAGGCAAAGGAACCAGGTACTGGTAGCTCAAGACTGTCATCCTAGCTACTCAGGAGTTTGAGATCTGAGGATCACAATTCAAAGCCAGCCCAGGACAGAAACTCCATGAGACTCTTAACTGCAATAAACTACTGAATGCAAGAAGCTCAAGCTTAGTGACAGCATCCAGGCCTAGCGTTCAAAACCCAGGACTGGCAGAAAAAAGTATCAAAGGACAAGAAGCTGGCCAAAAGTTAGAGGGACTCTATCTTGACAAACAATACAATGGTAAGTTGCACTCAGAAGACTTGCACAAAATCTGGAAATGCCTGAGACCTATCTATGTATGTTTCCTGTTTGTCTAAATACATATGTTTATGCATTTATATATTAGTATAGAGAGACAGATCAATACATATGACTATACATATATACATAGCCAGACACTCATGGGTGGGTGGTATACTGTGTGAGAGTTTGTGTTTGTGTTTTGTGGATGGCTATCTCTGTTTAAGAAAGATAGAAAATATGTAAATATCTTTAAAAAAACTTGATAAAATATAGAGAGACATAAGCTCTTGAGGGAATCTGAAATGACAAGATTATTCACAGGCACGTTTATCCTTATGGATTCCTCAGCAAATTTTAATTTTTTTCATTATTTTCTTTCTTTTTTTGAACCAGTGCTAAGGATTTCTCTCAGGGACCAGGTGCTGCCAATTACTAATTTTCTCATGGCTGGTACAAGAGGAACTGAGCCACAGTTCCACTTTTGCCTTATTTATTCGTGCTTAACTGAAGATAAAGATTTCTATCAGTGACTTTCTTTCAGGGGCTGGATTCTAACGAGGATCCCCAGACCTCAGGCTTCTCTATAGCTACAATTAACAATATGAGAACCCAGCACTGGGTTCCAATGCACAGGGCAAGAAATTGAGTGAATCTCTCAACTCCAATTAGCTATAATAAGCTACAAGTGAAAGACCAATACCTTTGAGGAAAAGATGCTGAAGGTTATCACCCAGGCCCTATGAGTAAGCCCTAAACCCTGTACACATGTGTGCATGCACACATTGACAGATACACACACACATGCACACACACAATATCTCAGGCAATATTGTATTTTGAATTAATATCCAAACATTTGACAACAGGATAGCAAGTAATAAAATCTGTTTTTCTTGTCTACATTGAGGGAAAAGGATAAGTCACAAGATGCAGAAGCGAAGAATTCAGAGGCAAATGCTGTGAGTGAATAACTTGTAAAAAGCACATTTCTTTTCTTTTCTTTTCTTTTGTTTTTTCTGCCATTCCTGGGGCTTGAACTCAGGGCCTGAGCACTGCTCTTGGCTTTTCCCAAGTTTAGCCCTCTGCCACTTGAGCCACATTGCCGTATGGATTTTTATATCTGTGTGATATTAAGGACTCAAACCTAGATCTTCATGTATGCTAGGCAAGCACTCTACCACTGGGCCAAACTCTAAACCCCGATAAAGTATTTATAAATAGTCATCATCATCATATCAAAATATCCTTTCTCCTACAAAGAATGAACACTTATCTATGTCTGTAAGACTTTTTTTATGTCACCAATGCTTCTGTGATTTTCCCACTTGCATTTTTACAGATGACAGCACAGATATTCATCAGGAAGAAAAATAGATTAGGATACAGAAACCTAACAACGTCCTAGTAGATTGAAGTGAATAATATGTGCAAGATGGCCTGGGTGTTTCATCTATTTGTAGAGTGCTTGGCTACCACACAAAAAGACTCCGGTTTGATTCTGCAGTACCATATACATAGAAAACACTGGAAGTGGTGCTGTGGCTTGGTGGGACAGCTATACCCTAAAGAAAGCCTAAGAACAATGATCAGGCTCTGAGGTCAAGTCCCAGGACTAGCAAAAAAAATGTGCAAGAGGCAAAATGCAAGCTGAGAAGGCACTGTGAAGCAAAATGTCTTGTGAAGGGTAAGGGGAATAGTGACAGTTAAGTTTGGATATTACCTAAGAAAGGCTCCTTGAGCCTGAGACCAGGCTAGCACTTATGCCTAGTTAATTACTTGGGATTTGAACAAAAAGGTGTGCTGTTTACTACATCCATATGTGAGGTGGGAAGGGAGATTCAGCCTCCAGTATGTCTTTGGGGAGGTCTTCTGTGAGCAAGGAGCTTTGGTCATTGGGCCTTGAAAGGTGACCCTACCTCCCTCACAATGGAACAGAATATGGAACCCTGGTAACCTAGCCAGTGTATGTGACAAACAGCTCAAGCCAGCTCCCTTGGCCTGTGGCTCAGGAACCAGAAAGATGTTGCTGTGCTGTTGCCAAAGGTCAGGAGGCTCAGATCTCAGGCATGAGAGATATGGATGTCTCACTTGAAGAAGTAGATGCTGGATCAGTGCCAAGCCAAAATTCCAGTATATCAGGCATTTCCCTAGGAAGAAAGCCAGGAAACTCCAGGGAAACTCCGATGAGGTATATTGAGAGGAAACCTATTTGAACCCATCATCCTGCCCACACACTACAACCTTCTTGTGTGCTTTCAAGTGACTCTACTGAGATTAGAGTGTGTCATTTCCAATCTACTCTATTCCAATTCCTCAGTGTGAAGTGTGGTCCCATTCCTACGTTTGAAATATCCACTGTTTTGCCAACATAGTGTGATGGTAAGTCAGCTCAGACTCTGAATGAGCCTTGTAACCTACGGATCCTGGAGGAAGGCCTGTTGGAGATGCTGCTGACAAAGCTGATCCCTGCCTACCAGAAAGGTGATCTCTTTTATGTGGAAAACTTCCTGCACAATTTCAAATAGTGGAGGACAATGTAGTAGTTGCTGGAAATTCTCTTGAAAAAGTGAGTGTTCCCCCTCCAAACCCAGGTTTGCTCACCCCTCCTGGCTAAGTCTTGGAATACTTGGCTCCTCTCTGAGCCTGTTTGGTTCACTGGGGTGTTCACAGGGGAGCTAAGCATGATACAATTGCACAAACTACTTTATTATGACTGGGACACCATGCCATTTCATTCCCCTCACAAGCTACTGGAGTCTCAACAGTGTGCTTACTGAGAAGTTGGATTTCAGGCATTAGGAAGTGGCTCCCAACTGCAGCCCTCACCTAGGTGACATCCTAGGAAATCCCATTTCCCAGTAAGAAATGAGGTGTCAGTACTAATGGCGGAGGCCTGTGAAATACTGGAGTCAGAGGAAAAGCTGGGGGTGAATCACTTTTGAGCCATCAGGGAGGGATTGTGATAGCTTTGCCTGTTAGAACCTGGAAGCATTTATATTTTGGTGTGTGGTCCAGTGCTGCCACTTGAACCTGAACCCAGGTCTAAATGCCATCCCTTTGGTGTTCAAAAATTAGCACTGTACCATTTGAGTCATAGGTCAAGTTCTGGCTTTTTGCTGCCTAATTGAAGACAAGTGCCTTTAGACTTTTACTGACTAGACTGGCTTTCCACTGTGATCTCCAGAGCTCAGCCTGCTGGGTGGCTAAGATTAGAGGAATGAGCATTTAGATTTTTATTTAGAGCATTCACTTATTGATTTATTTAGAGCATTTACTTAGTTAATTTAAGGTGCGTTTACTTTGGACAGATGCATAGAGGCCTCTCTCAGAAGCTTCTGGAAGTGGGGTGTAAAAGTCATTCTGTTCTCGAGTGTCTTTTACCCCCCTCCCAGCACATAAGTGCACATCTCTGCAGGACAGCCACAGCATTAGAGTCCTGCAAGAAAGGGGCTTTTGTAGAAGGCTCAGGATGGAGAGAGAAGGCTCTCACTTTCCTTGTACCGAATGTGCCGACAGCATCATGTGTTCCATCTATACGATGTGAATGGACTTCTACCCCAGTGATTTCTACGAGTTCAAGAACTGCCACACCCTGACACAACTCAAGCTCTATATGAGGCTCCACATGCCGGCTTTGGACCTGCTCTTCTAAACAGCTGGAGGAATGTGCGACCAGTAAGACCAAGAAAAAGTAGAAGTCCTGGTGTGGGTCCCTCAGAACCTGTGAGTAGGAAGCCCATGTGGTCTAGATATTGGTTGGCCCTTACTTCTACAGAGCTTGGCAAAATGCCCTTTATTTGTGGTGTCAGCCAGGTAATGTCTGTCCTCTGAAAGGACTTGGGAATAAGCACTCATTAGAAAGACCCTACACCTCCTCAGTGTTCAGTCCAAACTCCAGTTCTACAGGTTCCTCCATTAGATCCTCATGGAAGTTGAGTGACACTTCAAATTGCAGAGTCATCTCTGTCCACTCTGTACCTATTTCCATTCTTAGGTTTGGGTCATCGTGGAAGAGCTTATCCTGAACTCCGGATGAAAAACCCACCAATGGAGCTGGTGACTGATGGAGACTGAGAATCATCACTGCACTCCAGAAAGCATGGGCCTTCTGTAGAAATTACCAAACAGGTTTAGAGTCCTGTGGATATACCTTTTGCTCTGAACCCCATGTGTGACACAGTTGAACCTGCAGATACTATGGAGGAAGAAAAAGAGCAGCCAGATTTCCTTCTGTTTCCTTTCACACTCCACCCAGAGTCAGTCCATCTGAGTCAGAGTAACACTCCACTTATTGTGCAAGCTGAACGGGCACAGGCTGGGCTCATGATAAATGTCACCATGGGAAGCAGCAAGTGTACTCTCAATACTGGATTCATTGGAGGAAAATGAATCCATCCTCACAGAATATCCAGACCCATCCATCTCCCTAAAAAAGACTCAATCTCCGTTCGACAAACCAGAATCCATCCCCCTCTTAACTCAGGAAGGACATTCTGTTTCTCATGAGGAAGGTGACCCTTCTGAGGACTCTGAAGTAGAATTACTGTCTGAAGGCAACTTGGAGGCCAGTCTGGATTTAGAGCTTCCCTGTCCCCTTCCTAAAAAGACATCTCTTTATCTTGCTCTCATGATTCTTGTCAAGTATTCATTGTATTTACTTTGCTAACTATTAAACTCTCATTGTTAATATTATGGTGTGCAGTTCTTCAGTGCTTATTATACTGTGTTTTATTTTCCATTTATAATGTGAGACCTCAGACACATAGGTCCTGGGTGGGCCAAAAACCAGACAGGTCTGGTCCCATAGAAGACAACCTTACTGGATATACAGGGAACTATGAAATGCATGGAATCACCAGGAATCCAGGCCAGGCGTCCATGGAAAGACAAGTCAGCTACCAAAGCTTAAGGACAGAGCAGATGCCTGGAAATGTGTTTTGTCAATCGGGAGAAGTGCCAGAGTAACTGTAATATTATGTGGGACTCTGTTCTGTGAGTTCAAGTCTGTTTATATATTCATTGTGCTTTGTACAAATATTTAAGAAAATTAAAACTCCACAATAGCATCAAAAATCTACTTTGGCTTTGAATGTGGCCTAGTTGTAGAGTGCTCACCTAGTATACAAGAAGACCTTGATTCAATTCCTCGGCACTGCATACACAGAAAAAGCAGATGGGGCACTGTGGCTCAGGTGTAAGAGTGCCACCCTTGAACAAATGTGGCCAAGGACAGTTCCTGGTCCCTCAGTTCAAGCCCCAGGACTAGCCAAACAAAAAATCATAACATTTTCCACACATTTGGAAATAAATCTGTTTTTATCTAACCCTACTTCTTTTTTGCCAGTCCAGGGTGTGTGCCACCAAGCCAAACTACTGGCCTCCAACCTTACTATTTTTAATCATTTAATTTTTTTACATAATCATATTTCATGCTGTCTGTATTAATAGCATAAACAGTATGCTTAGTGTAATAATGTTAAAGGTAAAACATAAGAAATTAATAACTAAAATTCCTTTTTTATTAGTTTTATAGCATTACTACAATTTTATGAGAAAAATTACCTAGAATGTTTATTTTAGAGTTCAAGTAATCCATTTTGATAAATATATCAACCTACATCATTTATTTGAACACATTTTAAACTATTTTTTTCAGGAATGAAAATACATATATATTTGTTGTAAAGGAAATTTATGACTTGGGGGGAAGGGAAAGAGAAAACGGGGGAGGGGGTAACAGTGTTTACAAGAAATGTACTCATTACATATGTAACAGCAATCTCTTTGTATATCACCTTGACAACAAATTTTTTGAAAAGTACAAGTTTATATGTCTACTTTGGTCAGAATTTTTTTTGCCAGTACTGGGCTTAGACTCAGGACCTGAGTACGATCCTTGTTTTTGTTTTTGTTTATTCTTAAGGTGCAAGTTCTATCACATGTGCCACAGCACCACTTTTATCTTTTTTTATCTATGTTGTCCTGAGGAATTGAACTTGGGTCTTCATTCATGCTCGGCAAGAGCTCTTCCACTAGGCTTAACTTATGGCCCCAGTGGGAAGGAAGATTTCCATAAAATATGTAGGAAATATGTACACTAAGGAAAATCCATCAAAAATAGAAGAAAAATTATATACTTAGATAACGACATGCCAGTATTATGGCAGATTTCGGTAATTCTAGCTTCAAGAGTGGCGTATTTGGACCGGGAGTTGGCTGGCTGAAGTAAAGTGCTATCCTTGAGCAAGCCCTAGGACAGTGCTCTGGCCATGAGTTGAAGGCATAGGACATGGAAAAAATAGTAATTTAATGCCCGTGACTGGTGGCTCACCCTGGTAATCCTAGCTACCCTGGAGGATCGAGGTTCAAAGACGGCCCAGGCATAAAAATCTGTGAGAATCTTATTTCCAAATAATCCAGAAAATTCAAAATGACAATGTGCCTCAAGTGGTAGAGCTCTTGCCTTGAGCTGAAGAGCTTAAGGTAAACATCCAGGCCTAGAGTTCAAGCCCCATGAGTGAAAAAAAGAAAAAGAAAAAGAAAGCCCTTATCTAAGGCTGGAGTGCACACTAGTGGTAGTTTGCTTGCCTAGTATGCACAAAGCCCTGTGTTCAATTACTCTGTACCACTTACACCAAAAAAAAAGCTGGAAATGATCTCAGAAGGTTGGGTTCTGAGGATCACAGTTCAAAGCCAGGCCAGACACTAAAGTCCATGAAACTGTTACTTCCACTTAAGCACCAGAAAACCAGAAGTGACACTGTGGCTCAAGGTGTTTAAGGTTGTAGCCTTGAGCTGAGTAACCCAGGGACACTGCCCAGATGCACAAATAAAGTGTTACAACCAAAAGAGAGAGAGAGAGAGAGAGAGAGAGAGAGAGAGAGAGAGAGAGAGAGAGAGACAGAGAGAGAGAGAGACAGAGAGAGAGAGAGAGAGACAGAGAGAGAGAGAGACAGAGAGAGAGACAGACAGAGACAGACAGAGACAGAGATACAGAGACAGAGACATCAAACAGTCAGGCACTGCTGGCTGAAGCATGTAATTCTAGCTACTATGGAGGCTGAGATTGGAGGATCTTGGTTCAAAGCCCAAAGCCAGCCTGGACACATATGTTTGTGAGACTTACATCACCAATTAACTACCAGAAACCAAAAATGGAGCTGTAGAGGAAGAGCGCTAGCCTTGAGCAGAAGAGCTCAGGGACAGTGTCCAGGCCCAAAGTCCAAGCACCATGACGAATCAATAATAAAAAAAGTAGATAGCTAATAGTAATGATGAATAATTTTGGGCTGGGAGTTTGGCCTAGTGGTAGAGTGCTTGCCTAGCATGCACGAAGACCTGGGTTCAATTCCTCAATACCACATACATCGAGAAATGCTGGAAGTGGTGCTGAGGCTGAAGTGGTAGAGCCCTAGCCTTGAGAAAATATAAGGACAGTGCTCAGTCCCTGAGTTCAAGCCCAGGACTGGCCAAATCAAAAGTAGTAGAGCACTGGCATTGAACTGAAGATCTGAGGAACAGCCCAGGCACAGAGTTCAAGCACCGCAAACAACAACAACAAAATCTATGAAATGGCAGTGGTGGTTTTAAGCTAAGCAAAAATAGAGTAGAAACTGGTAAAATATATATTTGTGTGTAAGCAAAATAGCCAGACTTATGCATTAGAACAGGATAGCAACTTGAAAAAAAATTTTGTTTTCCATCTCACTAGGTCCTGTCTCTTAATTTATTCAAGTAAGTAAAATGCTGGGTTTTATAATCGTTGCTCTGAATATTAGAAAATCATAATATCTCTCATTAACCAACAAAGACCAGGAACTGGGGCTTCGTTCAAATGGCAGAGTATCAGGCAAGAGAAGAAAAAATTGAAGTAAGAACTTGAAGTTCTTGATCCAGAACCTGCGTAGTAACAGAGCAGCAGCCTGGTGATGGTACCTCACACCTATAATCTTAGCTACTCAGGAGGCTAAGATCTGAGAATCAAAGTTTAAAGCCAGCCAAAGTACCCAGTTAACTGCCAGAAAAACCAGAAGTGGCACTGTGGCTCACAGATTAAAGCACTAGGCTTGAGCTGAAAAGCTCAGGGACAGTGCCCAGGCCCAGAGTTCAAGCCCCACAATTGACAAAAATCAAACAAGCAAACAAAACTCACAAAGAAGCCTGCAGACCACAGTGGTTCTGCTGAGTCTCTTCTCTATGGGGATCAGGAAACATTTTACTTTTTCTGTCTCTTCCCATCTCAACATTCATACTAAAATAAGACTGTGTTGAAAGTTTCAATTTATAAAAATGTTTTTCATGAAGCACCCTGAAATATTCCTCGCTTATATCTCAATTGAAGATAGTTGATTTGGGGCTGCATTGGTAGAGTGCTAGCCTTGAGCAGAAAAGGTCAGGGATAGAGCTGAAGCACTCAGTTGAAGACCCAGTGCCAACACACAAAAGAAATTATGCACTTTATACATATTTTCTAATTTCTTAATGAATTTTTCAGTCTGTATAAATATAGGGTACATTCCTTGTTACTTAAGTAAGATTGCTCTTTTTTTTTCTTTTTGCCAGTCCTACGGCTTGGACTCAGGGCCTAGACATTTTCATTGGACTCGCTTGCCCAAGGTGAGTGCTCTGCCTCTTGAGACACAGCGCCACTTCTAGCTTTTTTCTGAGTATGGGGTACCGGTGAATAGAACCTAGATCTTCATGCATTCTAGGTGAGCACTCTACCATTAGGCTACATTCCCAGGCAGTGAGATTCCTCTTACAGTCATTGTATGTTCACAGAGTTTGATCTCACACACTGTAGGGCCCTGGTTGGCTTTGACCTGTGATCCCAAGCCCTGAGCCTCCTAAGTAGCTGAAATTAAATTGTGAGCCAGCATGATGGCTTCCATTCTTTTTTCTACAAAAATATATGTAGTTATCTAAAATATATCTATAGCTGAAAAAAGTGTATCTGTCCCAAACAAATCTTCAAAGAAACAACCGTCCTATTAAAAGGTGGGCTAAAGACTTAAAAGAGTATTCTTTGAAGAAAAAATTAAAATGGGCTTTAGCCACATGAAGAAATGCTCCATTTCTAGCAATAAGGGAAATGAAAATCAAAACAACTTTGAGATTCCACCTGACTCCAGTCAGAATGGCCATTATCAAAAAATCTAATAAGAGATACTGGTGGGGAAGTGACCAGGGGGGATCACACCTACACTGTTGGTGTGAGTGTAAACTCGTTCAACCACTAGGGAAAGCAGTGTGGTGGTTCCTCAAAAGACTGAACATAGAGCTCCCCTATGATCCAGCAAATCCACTACTTGGCATCTACCCAATTGTCCAGAAAAAAGGACATACTAAAGCCACTAGAACAATGATGCTCTTTGTAGCACTATTTACCATAGCAAAGCTATGAAACCAACCCAGATGCCACTCAGTAGATGACTGAATCAAGAAGATGTGGTACTTATACACAATGGAATGCTATGCTGCCATCAGAAGGAATGACATCGCCCCATTTGTAAGGAAATGGAAAGACTTGGAAAAATTCATATTAAGTGAAGCAAGCCAGACCCAAAGAAACATAAGCTCAATGGTTTCCCTCATTTGTAATAATTAGTTCACATCTAGGACTCTCCTAGCAGAAGATTACAATAACTCAAAAACCTAGGTATATAAGGTCATATAGGATGAGACTAAATGAAAGGATCTCTAGGATATGGGAACAAGAGCTATATCTTGTGTCATCGTTGCTCTTAATCTTGTGTGATTTTTCTCCTTGATCTACTATGTTATTTCTCATCTCTTATTTTGCCCTTTGGTTAATGTCAGATTGTTACTGTATCTGATTTTTTCCCTGGCATAATGTATATATGTTTATTTATTTATGTCAAATAGGATAGGGAAGGGGGGAAACAAGATGATTGGGAAGGGGAGGGGAGAGGGAACTGGGGACAAAAACATGTGGAGTGGAATAAATGTGTGAGAAGTAATGCAGTCCACTACCTGTAAATGTAATCGTAACCCCTCTATACATTACCCTGAAAATAAAAAAGAGACTATAAAAATATCTGTAGAAAATGAGGCTGGATGATGGAAACAACCAGATGCCCTACTACAAAAAATGTGATACACACACTCACACACACACACACACACACACACAATGGAATGATACATAGCCAACCGACAAGATAAAATAATGGCATTCTCGGGGAAGTGGATGAAAAGGAAAAAAATCATATTAAGTGAAGTAAGCCAAACTCAAAGGAACATAGGCCCAAGAGTCTCCCTCATTTGTCAAATTCAGTAGAAACCTTGGGCTCTGCTACCAGAGATTTACAATAGAACAAAATCTAGAGACATCGTGACAAATAGTATGACACTAAATGTAAGGACCTCCAAGATAAAGAAACAAAACTCATATAATGAGTGATTGTTGTCCTTAGTGAACTATGTGATCTCTTATCTCTTTTGCTATCCCTTGGTTATATCATATTGTTACAATATTTCACCTTGTTTTCTGATATATTTCATATGTGCCTAATTGGTTATTTGAAATTGGATAGGGAAGGGGGAAATGAACATGAGTGGGGGTAGGGGAAGGGAAATGGGGACCATATCATTACATGGGGTATCAAAGTATGAGAAGTAATGCACCTTCTATCTGGTGAATATAATGTAACCCTTCTATAAATTACAATAAAAATAAATGCATAAAAAGAAGATCTGCACAGAAAAAATAATAATGGCATTTTTGGGGTAGTGGATGAAATTAGAGTGAATCCTGTTGAGTGAGATAAGTCAAGACCAACGAACAAAAGGTACATAGTATCCTTAATATATGGATATTAGTTTCAAACAGTAGTAGAGCGATGATTGAATAGTTGATACCCAAAGTTCTGGACATAATTTTGGAGATATAAACATAACTACATAGACATAAAAATCTAGGATAGACTATACACTCTATAGACATGTGTTTTATTATAGATTAATCTGTATCTATGACATACAAAGACTCAGCTTAATTTTTACTATATTCTAAAATTTATGTGCCAGTGATTGTATAGCGATTCCCTTCTTGAATACTTGTTGGTTAAACATGACATTTGAAATATGATGTAAAATTCAATGTTAATATTTTAAAAAAGAGGCTAGAGGTAAATACCACTAATGTACTTGCACTAAGCGGTACAGAAATTTTCTTAATGAATCAAGGGGTTTTATTACATCTTTATGCAATTATTTTAGTTCTGAGTGTTCTACACTCAATGATACTTCTGGAAAGATGATATAGCTGACTGTGTAGATGGTATGAAGACATACTGGCCTAAACGTAGAATAAAGCATTGGTAAGTGGCTGTTAGCTGTCCAAATTCTACTGGAATATGTGGAATGAATTTATTAAGCACAATGCAGGCTCTTAGTCAGTTCAGGAATAAGATTATGTTGTTCCATGAGATGAATGAGGAAAGATCAGAAAAATCTACTAAGATATCCAGATATACTTTAGACACTAAGGTATCTGGACTCCTTTTTTTTCCTTCTTGGTGGGGAGCTTGAACTTTGGACCTGGGCAAGGTCTCTTAGTTCTTTTTCCTCAAGGCTAATGCTGTACCAGTTTTAGCCACAACTCCACTTAGTTTTTGGGTGGATAAGTGGAGAGAAGAATCTTACAGTTTTTTTTGTTTTGTTTTTTTTGCTTGCAAAGGCTTTGAATCACCGTCTCCCTGGCTAGTAGAATGACAATTATGACCCTCCAGCGCCTGGCTAGTGATTTTTTGAAAATTGGACTTTCTTCCAAATCACGTAACTGGTTCCTAGCAAAGTTTTGAAACCTCACTTAAATGTCACAGATTTTTGTCAGTTGGAGACACTCTGTGCTGAACGTTAGAAATCTACCAGCTGAGTCACAGTGGCCGTTCCAGTTTTTGTTTATGTGGTGCTGAGGAATGGAATCCAGGGTTTCATACATGCTAGGCATGCTTCATTTTCAGCCCAAGGTGTTGTTTTGTTTTTTCAGTGTTGTTGCTTCTAAGGTACTGTATGATGTTGTTCCATTTTCTTTGCTTTTTACCTCTTTTCTTCTTTTTCCCTTTAATTTTATTCTCTGTAGTCACTGTGTTGAATTCGGGTACCCTGTGTCTTGAACATAGGTTTATGTGATTTGGGGAATGGAGAGGGTATAATAAAATGGTAAAAAAAAAAACAAAGGAAAAAGGGTGAACCAATTGAACAGTGATACTTGGAAGACACTAAACGGAAATGAAGTGAACAATCTGGGTGGAGAGGGGCCTGAGGGTAGGACAACAGAAAAAAATGAGGGAGGGGATAACAATTTTCTTAAGAAATGTGTTCATTACTTATGTAACCGTATGCCAACTATATATTGACTTAACAAAAAAATTAACTTAAAAAATAATTTAGCCGGGTATGGTGGCTCACACTTGAAAATGTAGCTACTCAAGAGGCTGGGATCCAAGGATAGCTGTTCAAAGTCAGCCTGGGCACTGAAGTCCATGTGACTCTTATCTCCAATTAACCACCAGAAACCCAGAAGTGGCCCTATGGCTCAAGGGATAGGGCAGTAGTCTTGAGCTGAAAAGCTCAGTGACTAGACCCAGGTGCAGAATTGCAGTCCCATGACTTGAATGATGAATGATACTAGCCAGGCTCTGTGCGCTCACACTTGGAATCCTATCTACAGAGAATCAGGTTTGAATCCAGCCCAAACAAATTGCATGATATTCTGATTTACAGTTCATTACCAAAAATCTGGAAGTGGAGCTGTGGATCAAGTGGTAGAACACTAGCCTGAAGCAAAAAAAAAAACATTTAAGGACAGTTCCCAGGCCCTGGGTTGAAGTCCCGGGACTTGCATAAAACAAACAAAAGGTGACGCTGAGTCCTCCATCATTTGGTGTTATAGTTCAATATTCTTGATATGCGTCTCAGAAATTAAGTCCCTAGCAAATACTCTCCCCTGAAATTCTGCTTCATAGCTGATTCATAGAATTTCAGTATCATTACTATCACCTTCCAGTTAGCGTAGCAGTCTACTACTGAAAATTTGAAGAAAACTTTTGAGCAATCCTAATAAATCTGTGTATCATCTGCACACACATCAAATCAGCAGCAGCTATGTTTTACTATTATCTAAATGTATTTAATCCCTTCTTGAGTTAATGAGCCTTAAAGAGTAAAACATATGAAATAGTTATGAAACTAACAGTCACCATTCTTCTACCTAATATTGTAATATAAGTTTATAAATGCAAGGACTATTCTGAAGTGTGCAGAAGATAGCTTCTAATTATAATATTCTCATGAAGTATAGTTTTTAAGAAACATGTTGCTTGCTTTGGGAAAGCAAAGGCAAGGAAAAATGATATAAGTAAGTTCCCTATTTATCAGAAGGAAAATACTATGGGGTTTAGATCAACTTCATTCATTCCGTGCTGATGAAACAAATATTTGCAATTCCTGAGGCCAATCACTTCATTGTGATGCACAATCAGCCAGCTTAGATCAATCTCCCAAAAAAGGAAAGGAACAAATGAGAAGCAATTAAGGTTTCCAAAATGAACCAGGTGGTGGTGGCAGCTCACACTTGTAATTCTATTTACTCAAAACCACAAAAAAGGAAATTAAAGCAGAACTAAGGAAATGGAAAAACCTCCCATGCTCCTGGATGGAAGAATCAACATTGTGAAAATGACAATCTTGCCAAGGGCTATCTACAAATTCAATGCAATACCCATCACCACCCCAATGTCATTCTTTAAAGAAATAGAAGAGGCAATTCAAAATTTCATATGGAATAACAATAGACCCCGTATAGCAAAAACACTTCTTATCAGAAAGAACAGCGCTGGAGGAATTTCAATTCCAAACTTTAGACACTATTACAGAGCCATAATTCTCAAAACAGCTTGGTTCTGGCACAAGAACAGGCCTGAAGTCTAATGGAATAGAACTGCGGACCCAGATATTAAACCACAGACCTATGGCCACCTCATCTTTGACAAGGGAGCCAAGAAAATAGAATGGAAGAAAGATAGCCTCTTCAACAAGTTGTGCTGGGAGAACTGGATAAGCACCTGCAGAAAACTAAAGTTGGATCCTTCTTTGTCACCTTGCACTAGAATTAACTCCAAATGGATCAAAGACCTGGAGGTAAAAGCTGACACACTGAAAAGTTTACAGGAAGGAATAGGAGATACAATAGACCTCCTTCGCACAGGTCGAAACTTTCTTAATAAGGACCAAGAATCACAACAAATCAGAGAAAGGCTGGATAAGTGGGACTGCATTAAACTGCAGAGCTTTTGTATGGCAACGGATATAGCTAGTAAACTAATCAGGAAGCCTACAGAGTGGGAGAAGATCTTCACCAACCAAACAACGGACAAAGGCCTCATATCTAAAATATATCAACAACTCAAAAAATTGAATCACTCCAAAACTAAGATCCAAAGTATCACCCATCCCAGTAAAAAATGGGCCAAAGACTTAAAGAGAGTCTTCTCTGAAGAAGAAAAAAAAATGGCCTATAGACACATGAAGAAATGCTCAACATCTCTAGTCATAAAAGAAATGCAAATCAAAACAACTCAAAAATTCCACCTCACTCCAGTTAGAATGGCCAGGATCAGGAAAACGAATGACAACAGATGCTGGAGGGGACGTGGCCAGGAGGGATCACTACTAGACTGTTGGTGGGAGTGCAAACTCGTTCAACCACTATGGAAAGCAGTGTGGCAGTGCCTCAAAAGGCTAAACATAGAACTCCCCTATGACCCAGCAATTCCACTACTTGGCATTTACCCAACAATCCAGAAACAAGGGCATACTAAACCTACTAGCACAACAATGTTCATTGCAGCACTATTCTCCATAGCAAAGATATGGAACCAACCCAGACGTCCATCAGTTGATGAGTGGATCAACAAGTTGTGGTATTTGTACACAATGGAATTCTATGCTGCTGTCAGAAAGAATGACATCGCCCCATTTGTTAGGAAATGGAAAGACTTAGAACAAATCATATTAAGTGAAGTAAGCCAGACTCAAAGGCACTTAGGCTCAGTGGTTTCCCTCATTCGTCATAATCAGTAGAAACCTTGGGCTCTACTAGCAGAGATTTGCAATAGAGAAAAGGCCGTATATAAAGCCATATAATGTGAAGCTAATTGAAAGGACCTCCATGGTATTGAAACAAAAGCCACATAATGAATGATTGTTGTCCTTAACGTACTATGTTGTCTCTCATCTCCTTTGCTGTCCCTTGGTTATCCCATATTGGTATAGTATCTCACTTTGTTATCTGATATATTGAATTTATTTGTATTTGGATATTTGAAATTTGATAGGGAAGGGGGGAAAACCAAGACGGGTGGGGAGTGTGGGGTTGGAGGGAAATGGGTACCAAGACATGTGAAAGGGTATCAATGTATGTGAATTAATGCACCTTCTATCTGGCAAATATCATGTAACCCTTTTACTAATTACAATAAAAAAATGAAAAAAAAAGGAAGTTGTAGTGTGTTGGGAGGATGATGAGGTCAAATACATTTCTTCTTAGAAATATACCTCATCTGGTTGCCCTGGGTTTTCCTGGCCTTCTTGTTAGAGAAAGGCCTGTTATACTGGATTTGTGGCTTGGCAATGATCTAGCATGTACATCTTCGAGTAAGACAGCCACAACTTCCATGCCTGAGACTCGAGTTTCCTGACCTTGGGCAACAGCACAGCAACATCTTTCTTCTTCCTGAGCCACAGGCCAAGTGAGCTGGCTTGAGTTGGTTGTTAGTTACAGTGGCTTGGTTACCAGGGTTCCATATTCTGTTCCATTGTGAGGGAGGCAGGGTCACCTTTCAGGGCCCAATGACCAAAGATCCTTGCTCACAAAAGACCTCACCAAAGACATACTGGAGGCTGAATCTCTCCTCCAATCTCACAATATACATGTGGATGTAGTAAACAGCACACCTTATTTGTCCAACCCCAATGTCTTCCACTAGGCCCCACTACCAGTCTGGTCTCAGGCTCAAGGAGCCTTTCTTAGGTAAGATCCAAACTTAAGGGTCAATATTGCCCTCATCCTTTACAAAACATGTACTTCACAGTGGCTTCTCTGCCTGCATTTTGCCCCGTGTCGAATTTATTTTGTTTTTGCTAGTCTTGGGATTGACCTCAGAGTGTGAACATTGTTCTTGGGCTTTCTTTAGGCTTTAGCTGTCCCACCGAGCCACTGCACAACTTGCAGCGTTTCCTATGTATGTGGTAATGAGGAATCAAACCTGAGTCTTTTTGCGTGGTAGCCAAGGACTCTACCACTAGGTCAAACACACAGGGCATCTTGCACATATTTTTGACGTCAATCTACTATGATATTATTAGGTTTCTGTATCCTAATTAATTTTTTCCTGATGATTAGCTTTGCTGTCATGTGTAAAAAATGCAAGGGTGAAAAACACAGAAGAATTAGTGAAATTTTAAAAAAAGCATTACACACATAGGTAAGTGTTCATTCTTTGTAGGAGAAAGGATATTTTGATATGACGATGATGACTTTATAATTACTACGTCAGGGTTGAGAGTTTGGCATAGTGGTAGAGTGCTTGCCTAGCATCCATGAAGATCTGGGTTTGATTGCTCAGTATCACATAGATAGAAAATCTAGATGTGGCACTGTGGCTCAAGTGGCAGAGGGCTAGACTTGAGAAAACCTGAGGACAGTGCTCAGGCCCTGAATTCAACCCCCAAAACTGGCAGAAAGATAAAAGAAAATAAAAATGCTTTTTACGAGCTAATTCACTCACAGCATTTGCTTCTGAAATCTTCGCTTCTGCATCTTGTGAAATACCTCTTTCCCTCAACGTAGACAAGAAAAACAGATCCATCCCATGGTCCACTGTGAGGCCACTGGTTGGACTAAGAGCTAGTCGTGCAGCAACACATAAGTTTTATTCTAATACTTTCCAAACTTTGTTCTCAAATATGCAACCTACTTACCAACTTAAGTCAGTTATCCTTATGCTATACATTTTCTTCATGACTACAATATTCTTACACTCCTACGTTAATCCTTTTGTACCTTCCCTGACCTCTCTCATTCTTTTTTTCTATCTCTGGACCTCTGCTCGTCTTTCAACCCTTATACTGCACGGATCTACACTTGATGGCTGTTGAGCATTATTGTATATGTAGGTGGTTAATTATTCTCTAGGCTCAGGGGCACTTAAAGACAATAGAGATTGGATTGAGAGGCTTATTGTTTTGGGTATAAATCGCTTATCATTGGTTGTATTAGACTGGTCTGTAAGTGCACAAAAAGTAAGAGTAATAATACCAATCAAAACTTGTGAACATCTAGTGTCTGCCAGCTACAGAGGTCTAGGTTGGTTATATCTGAAAAACTATAATCGTATTTAGTAGTAATCTTGCTCCCATTTTCAAATGGGCAGAACAAGAAACTCAAGAAAAATGTCAAATCAAGAAACAACATCCCCCACCCAATATAAACAGACAATGGAACAGTCACTGTCAAACCTAGAGGAGAGTCTTCCAAGTGCTACACAAATGCAATTGATAAACATCATTAATGAAAAATGTGAAAATATAAAGAAATAGATAATGGAGGAAGCCATAGCTGAACAAGAGGAAAGCATAAACAAGGTGATAAGTGAAAAAGAAGAAGCCATAAAGGAGGCCATAATAAGGGTTTTTCAAAGAAAGATGGATGAATTCACAGAATCCACAAATAAAAACGTGACCAAACTCCAGCAAATGTCCAAAGAAAATAAAGCTACTGAGCTAACCACTCAAAAGGAAATCAAGGAGATAAAGAAATACATACATGATCTAAAACAAGAGATGCAAGGCATCAAAAGTGAGCAATTAGAAGCAAGGGAGAGGAAAAATAAAGTAGATAGCTTTCGTAGCATGTTAGACAATGCAGAGGAGAGAATTTCCGGGGCTGAAGATAATTTAGGTATTATAAAGAACAGAAAATGAGTCAATCCAAATCTAGGAAATATGAGAGAGCGCTTCAGGAGGTCCAATATACAATTAGGAAGCCTAATTTAAGTCTAGTTGGTATTGAGGAGGGCGTGGAGAAAGAGGTCAATGGTATTGGAAATATACTTCAGGGAATCATCTCAGAGAATTTCCCAAATATCCAGAAGGGCAGGCCCATTCAGATACGAGAAGCTTTTAGAACCCCAAACAGACCTGACCAGAAAAGAACATCCCACCGCCACATTGTGATCCGAACTGGTTCAATGAAAACGAAAGGAAAGATCCTAAAGGCAGCCAGGGAAAAGGGATCAGTTACCTACAAAGGCAAATCATCAGAATAACCCCAGATTTCTCAGCAGAGACCATGCAAGCACGAAGTGACTGGAAGCATATATGTCATGCCCTTAAATCAAATAACTACCAACCAAGAATACTGTAGCCAGCTAAGCTCTCATTCATAACTGAGGGAAAAATGAAAATATTCCATTCCAGGGAAAAGCTGCAACAATATGTCGAAACAAAACCAACACTACAGAAAATTCTCAAAGATGCTCTATACATAGAAAACCAAAATAAATGCAATATAGGGAAAGAAATGGCACCTAAACAGCATACCATCTAAGGACCACAAGAACTGTCAAAACACGGGCCCTACTAAAAGCTTTTAAAAATGGTAGGAACTAATAAATATCTCTCAATCCTAACTCTCAATATCAATGGACTTAACTCTCCAATTAAACGGCATAGGGTGTCTAGTTGGATCAAAAAGCAAGAGCCATCGTTCTGCTGTCTTCAAGAGACACATCTTACCCAAAAACAATCATCTTTTGAAAGTGAGAGGTTGGAATAAACTCTATCAAGCTAACTGCCCCCATAAACAGGCTGGAGTTGCCATCCTCATATCAGATAAAATAGACTTCAAACTAAAATTAGTAAGAAAAGACAAAGAAGGTTACTACATATTACTAAAGGGATCTTTCCTCCAGGAAGACATAACGATCCTAAATATTTACACACCCTTTTGAAGATTCTCAAAAGATTGAAGATTCTGCCAGTGTAAGTTAGATTCCGGCATTGATATTAAATAATGCAATGGGTAGGGATTTGTATTTGAAATATCACTGTTGACAAAATCTACCCCCCATTTGCTTAGTATTTGCTTTTGATTTCCCAAGAAGTACAGTACAAGCTAACACTTGTGGCATATATCGACTGGGAGAAATGATTCAGAATATGTGACTCATTTCAACAGGAGTCAGTGAAAGATACTGAAGCAGGATACCCATATTGTGATAATTTGTATCTTTGCATATTGTGTGTTTGTTGTTAATTCCATTTGTACTGTACATTTCTAGGTAAAAACTTTTTTCCAAACAATTTGTTATTTCAACCGTAAAAAAAGACATTTATATGCCTGATAAAATTCACAGAATCCAATTTTTTCCATCTTATTTTTTGTTTTTTGGGTTTTTTTTTGGTGGGTCATAGATCTTGAACTCAGCCTGGGCACTATCCCTGAGCTCTTCAGCTCCAGGCTACCACCTTACCCTGGAGCAAAGCACCACTTCCCATTTTCTAAAGGTAAATTGGAGATAAGTGTCTCAGGTCTTTTTGTGCCAGGATGGCTTTAAACCTTGATCCTCAGATCTCAGCCTCCTGAGTAGCTAGGATTAGAGAAGTGAGCCACCACCCCATCATGCTCAGCTTTCTGGTTTTTTTTTTAAACTCGGTTTGAGCACTGTCCTTCAGCTTTCCTCAAGCCTAGTGATCTTCTACATGAGCCACAGCACTACTTCTGGTTTTTTCTGTGTATGTGGTACTGCGGAATTGAACCTTCGTCTTCATACAAGCACTCTACAACTATGCCAAACTCCCAGCCCCTCCACATTAGTTTTTATGATAGATCTTTCCATGCATCCAGGATGGCTAGAAATCCTTCTTGAGTTTCCCAAGATCAGGGAGTATAGGTGTGTCCCATCCTGTGTGGCTACATAACCATTGTTTAGGGTACAGTTCTATCTTCATTCTACCCATCTAGAGCAATTTTCATCTTCCATGTATAATCATTAAACATTCAGCTCCTGTTCCTCTCTACTCCATTCTCTGGAACCATCGTGCTTTTTGGCTCTAAGGGTTTGTTGATCCTTGGAAGCTCTGGAAGGGAAAACATACCCTAGCTCTTCCTTTATGACTGCTGTATTTTTAGTTTACTGTAATCAAGATTCATCTGCAAAATATAGTAAAATGTTCTTCCTTTTGAATGCATTGTTTTGCATATTTCTATCTTTGGATTATTATTAATAGTTGTGAATGGATTCTCCACATATTTGTTCTAGTCTCTGCTTTCTCTTCCATTAGGTACAAATCTAGAAATAGAAGTGTTTGACCATATTTCTATGTAATTCTATATTTAGTACTTTTTTAGCACTCTCCACGCAATTTTTGATTGTTTTATATTCCTTGCAGAACTATTCCAAAGTTCTACTTCTTCTCACTACCTTCCCAGTAATAGTTAGACTTTGAAAGTTGTTTTTTTGTATGCGTGTGTGTGTGTGTGTGTGTTTGTTTGTGTGTATGTGGATCTTTTTGTTTAAAACTATATTTATCTTAATATACTTAAAGTAATGATGTCATTGTAATTTTAATTTTTCTCATGACTGTTAATATTGAACTTCTTTCTAC
Organism: Megascapheus bottae; assembly: GCF_031878675.1. NCBI lineage: Eukaryota > Metazoa > Chordata > Mammalia > Rodentia > Geomyidae > Megascapheus > Megascapheus bottae. Next base: position 1,084,211 of record NW_028327691.1, read on the forward strand.
ATTTTGAACTACTATTTCTATATATTCTTTCAGAAAATCCTCTCCAATCTCCAATTTTTTCCTTTTTTTGTGGGGTAGTGGGGAAAGTCATGGGGCTTGGACCTTGGGCCGTGAGCTCTTTAGTTTAAGGCTATTGTCCTACCCTGAGTATTGCCCCTCAGTTCTTCTGCTCGCAGCTCCCTACCCCTCTTCCCATTATATACAGAACAAAGGTCATCCTCAGTCTTTTTGAAAAAGTAAAACATGCAGAAAATTTGTAGTATAAAACAGCAAGAAATAAATTTCTTGCCAGGTGCAGTGACTTCTACCTGTAATCCTAGCTACTCAGATATCAGGCTGATATCTAAAGATTTGGTTCAAAGCCAGCCTGGGCATTAGAAAGTCTATGAGACTCTCATCTACAGTTAACCACTAGAATATGGGAAATGGCACTGTGGCTTCATAGGTAGGGTGATAGCCTTGAGTTGAAGAGCTCAGGAACAGTGCCCAGGCCCAGAGTTCAAGCCTTACAAATCCCCCAGCCAAAAAAAAGAAAAAAAAGTTTCTTCCCCAAGTGATTATTATGCCAGAAATACAACATTAACATTCTGGGTGTACTTCACAGTATTATTACTTGATACCCTAAGATTTTGCAATATTCTCTCAGTATCAGCATATGTCATCATATAATGTAGTTCCTTTTCAATGGAATAATTCCATTTATAACCTAAATCTACTCCCCCGACTTATTTTTGTCGATACCACAATTGCTCTCCCATGATATGCCACAAGCCATTAAACATTTTATGGTGGGTAATTGGAAAGGAGTCTCATGGAATTTTGTGCCAGGCTGGCTTTGAAACCATGGTCCTCAGATCTCAGTCTCCTGAGTAGCTAGGATGACAGGCGTGAGCCACCAACACCTGGCTTGCCTTTTTATTTTTTTGTGGGTCTTGGGACTTGAACTCTGGGCCTAGGCACCATCCCTAAGCTTTTCAGGTCAATATTTCATGTAAGTCTAAACATTTAAGTAAAGGAATACAATTCCAACAAAAAAAAGAATAAAATTCCAGACATGGTGTGTTTATAACTCAGTGCTAATTACTTGATGAAAATGTGCCATTCCAGAAGCTGGAGTCATTTGATGATGTAGCTGTGGATTTCAGCTGGGAGGAGTGTCAGCATCTGGACAATGCTCAGAGGACCCTGTACAGAGATGTAATGCTGGAGACCTACAGCAACCTGGTGTCCTTAGGTGAGCAAAAGTCAAATTCACTTGCAAGGCCAAGTGCCTTGTTATTTTGCAGATACGTGAATGTTTATCAAACTTTCAATACTATTTAAATGAAAGATTCCAGGCCCTGAGAAGTATCATTACTTTCTAAAGAAAACCTAAGGTAATTTTGTACTCATTCTTCAGGATACCTTCAGGATACTTTGACAACAGTTCTAAATTATGTTTCCTCTAATGGAGACGACATTCCAAACTTACACAGTAATTGTAAGTGGATAAACAATCCAGAATAGAATATATATCATTATTGGAAATAGGATCTACAAATCACTAAACAGTGAGTTTATAATGGAAACCTGGCACTAGGTGCAATGTTTCATGCCTGTAATCTTAAAATATTCAGGAGGAAGAAATCTAAGAATTCTAATTTGAAGCCAGCAATGGCATAAAAATTGCCATGGAACTCTATAACTCCAAGTAACCCCTCAAAAATGTTAGTGGAGTGTCAAGAGTTTGACTTTGTGGTTGAGTGCTTGCCTAGCATGCATGAAGACCTATGCATGTAAGTGGAGCTGGGACTCAAACTTGTATTTTTCTAGCCTTGAGCAAGACAGCTAAGTTTATGCCATACCAAATGAATCCAGAGCTGGGGAAAAGTCAACCATGGAGCCAGTGAGAAATGAGAGAAAAGATTTAATAGATAACTTGTGAGTAGGATGTCTGCGAACTTAAAGCAATGATGACACAGCATAAGCAATAATTCTCTACTGTTTCTAATTTACAGGGCCCTGTGTTCCCAAACCTGTATTAATTGACAAGCTAGAGCACTGTGCAGAACTCTGGATAGGAAATTCCTCTGACAAGAATATCACAGGTGAGTGAATGCATCTTCATATTGATGTTGGAGCCTGAGCCCCATTGGTAAGTTCATGTTGTGATGTACTGAGCAATAATATTCTTAGTTACCCTAAATCCTGTGTGGAACCTATGGAATTCTTTGTGAATGAATCAAGAATCATTTTCTTTTCCCAATCCATGCTTGGTCTCAGGGCCTGAGCATGGTCCTTGGGTTTTCTCAAGGCTAGCTCTCTACTTCTTGAGTCATAGCACCACTTCTGGCTTTTTCTTTGTATGTAGTACCAAGGAACTGAACCAGGTCTTTGTGCATGCTAGCCCAAACCCCCGGCACCAAGAATCATAGGGTGATATGATGAATTCTATGTGGCAGTAGAGTTAAAGTTAGATTTCTCTGTAGAAATCACTGTGAAACAAAATAAAATGAGAAAGCCATGAGCCCGTGGCTCATGCCTGTAATCCTAGCTACTTAGGAGGCTGAGATCTGAGGATCAAGGTTCAAAGACTGACCTATCACAAAAACACCTTAGACTCTTCTCTCCAATGAACCAATAGAAAATGAGAAGTGGGGTTGAGTCTAAAGACATAGGGCAGTAGCCTTGAGCTGAAGAGCTCAGGAAGAACAGCCAGGTCTAGAATTCAAGTCCCATGACCGCAAAACAAGAAAGAAAGAAAGAAAGAAAGAAAAAAAGAAAGAAAGAAAGAAAGAAAGAAAGAAAGAAAAAAAAAAGAAAGAAAGAAAGAGGGAAGAAAGAGGGAAGAAAGAGGGAAGGAAGGAAAGGAAGAAAGAAAGGAAGAAAGAAAGAAAGAAAGAAAGAAAGAAAGAATGATATTTCATTTCTTTAAAACTAAGACTATAAATGATTGAGCAAACAAGGAATAACTCAGGGCATTATTCTCTGATAAGGATAATATCTTTATGCTGGTAGGAAGAGACTGGTATTCAAAACCAGACGTTTCCACCAGAAATTGAGCCTAGTGGTAGAGTGCTTGCCTAGCATGCACAAAGACACAGGTTTTATTCCTTATTACAACATACATAGAACAAGTCAGAAGTAATGAATTCATTGGTAGGGTTCTAGTCTTGAGAAAACCCAAGGACAGTAGTTAGGTCCTAAGTTCAAACCCAGGAATGGAAGGAAAAAAAACAAAGTTTCAATCAACATAAGAAAATTAACTAGACAATGAGCTGGGGATTTTCTGGTCTTCCATGGTTCTGAGGGACAGGAGTGTTAGAAAAGGAATTTTTATAAGACTACAAATGGAAAGAAATAAATTTCAAAATTCCCACAAATACCTAAATTGAGACTTTAGTGAGAAGTTGTAACTGAAGGGATATAGGTGTAAGACCTTACTCTCAAGAATCGTTCTTGCTTGGATCAAAGGCAAACAGACATATAAACCAAACTTGTGGCCGCTGAATCTAGAAAAAATTCGTGTTCCTCACTTAATGGTTAATAAGCAAACAGCATTGAAACTGGGTAAGGTAATCCTATCTGCTACTCAGGACCTGAGACTCTTATCTGTAGTTAACTCTAGAAAACAGGAAATGGGGCTGTAGCTCAACGATAGGGGTTATAGTCTTCTGCTGAAGTGTTCAGGGACAGGGCCGAGAAACAGCACAATATTTAGAGTATTTCTCAAAAATAAAAGAAAGGCAGCTATTCCTCAATGTATAAACAAAACAGTATTTGAAAAAAAACAGCTGCAGGTATATTATAGGTAGTATTCAGCTTAAAACTGTAGCAATACATAGATGGGTAATTTCAATAAATATTTCCTGTGATATAAAAAGAGAACTAAAACACAGAAAAACATTATTGGTCATTGTAAAATATCATTTTCTTAATAGGTTAGGGAGAAAAGCATATATTTCTCACAAATCAATTTCCAATTTTATATTTTAAAATATCTAACACTTAGGATGGGAAAGTAAAGTCATTACCTTTACAGTAAGGAATATTTGTATCTCATGTATGTTTGTGTCTTTTTTTCTATGACTCATTTTAGATGTCCAGGTAATGGAAAATGTGTTCAAGACCTGCCAGGAAAGTCCACATGAATGTCTTTGTGAAGTAGCAGTTGCAAGTAGTATCGAAGTGGAGGAAAACGTGAGATTTGCAACAACTTTAAATTTGAGCTCTACACATAATCCAGAGCTGATTAGTAATAACTGTAACAACTTAGGGGGGAGGACTGAGGAGTTCATAAAGTGTCAGAACATGCTTCTGTCTCCTAAGCCTGATGAGATGCATACTGCATATAGAGCTCGTATGTCTCCTGTTCTTAAAAAATCCATCGGATATTCAGAGCATTTTATTCATGATTGTGACAGTCCAAAAGATCTGCAGTATCATAATTCTGTTCTTCCTGCCCAAGAAATTCTTCAGGGAGGGAGGAAAACTGCTAAATGTACTGTGTAATGAAAAATATTGTACTTAACAACGACCATCACTACACATCCGAAAATGTACACAGGAGAGACTCCTCATATATGTAGTGAATGTGAGAAATCTTTCAGTAATGAAATACGCCTTACAATACCTCAGAGCAAATATCCTGAGATATGTGATGCGTACATCAAGTGTGAAAATTAATTTCTGAGAAGTCAGACCTGACGCTCCAACCTCGATCTCCAAGAGAAGACAAACCTTATGAATATGAGGAACGTGATAAAATTTCTGCCCAGAATTCAGCTCTCAGCACACATCAGAGATCTCACACAGAAGAGAAACCTTATGAATGTAACAAATGTGAAAAGTCTTTCACCCAGAAGATACACCTTCGAGTTCATCAAATAACACACACAGGAGAGAAATCTTATAAGTGTAATGAATGTGGAAAGTCTTTCCAAGGGAAGGGAAAACTTCGTGTTCATCAGGGAATACACACAGGAGTGAAACCTTATGAATGTAACCAATGTGTAAAGTTTTTCAGACAGAAATCTTCCCTCAAATTGCATCAAAGAACACACACAGGAGAGAAACCTTATGTGTGCAACAAATGTGGAAAGACCTTCAAGTGGAAGTCATATCTTGATGGGCATAATAGAACACACACAGGAGAGAAAACTTATGCATGTAGTGAATGCGGAAAGTCTTTCAAATGGAAGGTAAAACTCCATGTTCATCAGAGAATATACTCAGGAGAAACACCTTATGAGTGTAACATATGTGGAAAGTCCTTCATACAGAAGCCAAACCTCAACATGCATAAGACAATTCAAACAGGAGAAAAACCTTATGAATGTAACCGATGTGGAATGTCTTTCAAATGGAAGTCTTCCCTCAAATTGCATCAGAGAACACACACAGGAGAGAAACTGTACGAGTGCATCAAATGTGGTAAGACCTTCAGATGGAAGTCACATTACAGGAGGCATAACAGAATTCACACATATTAGAAACCTTAGGAATATAACCAAAGTTGAAAGTCTTTCGTGCAGTATTCACCCTTCAGGAAGCGTAAGAGAGTTCACACATATGAGAAGCCTTAGCAATGTAATAAATAGGAAAGACTTTTTAGTCTGTGGAAGAAAACTCAGCTTGTGTCACAGAACCAACACAAGATAAAAGCCTTAATGAATGTAGCAAATGTTCCGTCTTTTCCCCAGAAGGCACAAGTCAAGATTTATCACTAAACACCCACAGGATAGAATCCTATGAATAAAATGAAAGGGAAATTTTTTTGAAGAACTCATAGTTGAGTTTGCATGATACCACACAGACACAGGATAAAAATCGTATGAATATAAGAATATGAAAAATCCATCATGAACGTATGACTAAGTATAAAATGCACATAGGAGAGAAAAACCTTATGAATATTACAAATGTGGAAAGTGTTTGACCTGGAAGGCATACTTCTGTGTTCATCACAAACCTGATTCCCATAGAAGAAAAGAAAACTAATGAATAGCACAAATGTGCAATGACTTTTAATCAGAAGTCAGTCTTCAGTACATTTCAGAACATACACAATAGAGAAATTCTGAGTAATGAAAAACATTTAGCTATATATAGAATCTCTGCATATGGGAGCATTAGGGTAAGTGTTCTAAACAAAGTCAAGCTTCAGCAAGCATTAAGAGCACTCACAGAAGAAATAATAGCATGTAGGAAAACCTTTGTCAGGAACCTCTAAAAGCTGACTGTGTGGCTTAGTGGTAGAGTGCTAACCTATCAAGGATGAAGGCCTGGGTTAGATTCCTCAATACTACGTGAAAAGAGCAAGCCAGTAGCAGCACTGTGGTTCAAATGGTAGAGTGCTAACCTTGAGCAAAAGTAGCTCAAGCCCTGAGTTCAAGCCTAAGGATTGGTGAAAGAGAGAGAGAGAGAGAGAGAGAGAGAGAGAGAGAGAGAGAGAGAGAGAGAGAGAGAGAGAGAGAGAGACAGAGACAGAGACAGAGACAGAAAGAGAGAGACAGAAAGAGAGAGAGAAAGAGAGAAAAGAGAGAGAAACAGGAACTTCTAAATTTTACAGAGATAGAGAAGGAGAGAGAGAAAGAGACAGAAACTAATTTCTAAGCTTTAGTCTTTCTATTTCATTACAAATTCGTCTATGTCATTCTTTCTGACAGAAGCACAGAATTCCATTGTGTAAAAATACCATATTTGATCTACTCATCAACTGACGGGCATCTCGGTTGGTTCCATACCTTTGTTATAATAAATAGTGCTGTGATAAATGTTATTGTTCTAGTGAATTTAGTGTGTCCTATCTGGACGATTGCCAAGTAGTGAAATTGCTGGATCACAGGGGAGCTCTATGTTTAGTCTTTTTGGGATACTGCCATAGTGCTTTCCATAGTGGTTGAACGAGTTTGCAATCCCACCAGCAGTGTAGTAGTGATCCCTCCTGGCCACATCCCCTCCAGCATACCTTATTAGATTTCTGGATCTTGGCCATTCTAACTGGAGTGAGGAGGAAAAGGGAAAGAGGAACTGAAACTTTCTCTCCTTATAGATGACATGATTCTGTATTTAAAGTACCCTATAGACTCTACTCCGAAGCTGCTTGAGCTGATATAAAACTTTGGTAAGGTAGCAGGGTATAAAATTAACCCTCAATGTCAACTGCCTTCCTATATGCCAACAAATGAGAGGAATGAGGCAAGAATCAGGATAGCAACTCATTTTGCTATCAAAGAAAATAAAATATCTAGGAATTAACTTAGAATGTAAAGCACCTTTTTGATGGAACTATAAACTCTGGAGAAGGAAATTAACGCAGAACTGAGGAAATGCAAAAACCTATGCTCCTGCTTTGGAAGAAGTAATATTGTAAAAATGGCAACCTTGATAAGGACTATCTACAAATTCAGTGCAATATTCATCAATATCCCAATGTCATTCTTTAAAGAAACAGAAGAGGAAATCCAAAAGTTCACTTGGAATAATAAAAGACCCCTTATAGTCTGTCTTCTTGCATGATACATAATGTTTAATCTCACCTTCTCCACCAAAATCTCACCTTTCTCATTGAGACATAGGTGGCCCTGTTTACTAGCAGCAAAGGCTCAAACGCGCAGTTTCAGGTGTCACCACTGCCTCTGTTACTGGGTAGATCCAACTCTGTCATTGATTCTGAGGTCTGCTCTGGGAGTCTTGGTCACAAGTTGTTCTGTGGCTTCTGCTGCCAGCCTGTGCCTATTTGCTTCCTTTTCCTCCAGCAGCCTACAACAGGGAATGAAGTTCAGGCGCTGATGCTCTCCTTCATATGCAGGGCAGGATGAGCCCAACCCTCCCACATCTTCCTCTTCTAATTTTTGGGAAAAAATGTGCTGGCAAAAGTCCTTAGGTGTGGCGCATGGCTGATCCACACTTTTAATCCAGGCTGGTCAGGAGGCTGAGATCTGAGTATGGAAGTTCCAAGTCACATAGAACAGGAAAGTCTGATAGATTCTTACTACCAAAAATAAAAACAGCTGGGAATGGAATTTGTGCTCCAGTGGTAAAGGGCTAGTCTTGAGTACAAATGCTTAGTGCCCAGGCCCTGAGTTCAGGCTCCAGCACTGCCAACAATCTCACTTTAGTGAGATTTTAGCTTTATCCATGTAGGCACATCTCACTGGAATCTTTGCTGGTAGAGATAGTCTTCATAATTTTGTCTCAAGGTAAAGGTCCTCCTGGGGTAGTACATAAAAGATGTCATTGAGAGAGGAGCCCCACTTGCTCCAGGTTTGAAGATGGCATAGGTCAAGCCAGCATGGATTTGGCACATCAGTCTTTTTCTTAGCACCACCTACCAGTGAATGTCAAATGACATTGATTGTTGTGGGATTGTGTGATTGAAGTGCCCCATTAAGGGCAGTGTTATCACATCCCAACTTGGATACCAGGAATGCTGAAATTTCAAAGCTAAGATTTCTGTTGGCTACAGAAGTCCTGGTGTGTCTGTGATTCACTAAAAGTTCAGGTGCAAAGATTCTGAAGCTTGATGCCATGTGTTTATTCCATTTAGTAAAATTATTTTAATGCACTGTATAAGTTAAAACATTTGATAAGAGTCAGGGGTAGTGAAAACATTGTTCTTGAATTCAGGTGTCTGGCAGGGTAATGGGGGGCTGTTGGTGGCTGGGAGTATGAAGCTGGAGCTGCTATCAAACCATGGATCATGTTCCTCTTTGTCTGGGAGAAATGACTCCAAAGATGAAATTTGAATGGTGAAGAAAAGATGAAGATGTACTCAGGAAATTTCTCCTAAACAAATGCTCATGTGGAAGTGGGATGGGGGCTGGGCATATCTGAGGCAGAGCTTAAGGGGGCTTCTCATGGCGTTGAGAACGTTCCTTGCGACTTCAAGCATGCAGCAGGGTGTTTTAGATGACCATTGTGAGATGGATGGAATAAGACTGAGGACAAGATGAATGCTGGGATCCTGCAATGCTCTTGCATGAGTGGCTGGTGGCTCACCTGAAAGAACTAATTATGTCTAAAAAAGAAATCAGGAATTTGTTTTGATTAGATAATACCTGTAATCCGAGGCATATTCAGGATCCTGATCTTAGTATTGTGGTTTAAAACCACCCAGCAAAGGGAAAAATGCATGAGACTCATACTCCCAGTTTAGAGCAAGAACAAAGATTGAAGTAGAGCTGTGGCTCAAGAGCTAGAGTGCTACCTTGAGCAAAGGAAAGCTAAGAAAAAGCTCCAGGTCTTGAGTTCAAGGCCAGGAATGAAAGAAGGAAGGTAAAAAAAGGAAAGTATGTGAGGAAGGGAAATATATAAAGGAAAGAGAGAAGGAACTAGAAATTTAAAACTAGAGAATATTTAAAAGTCATCAGTTCTTCTAAGAAAAGTGTTGGAGTATGGGTTCTATATGTGGTGAACTGGAAGCCCAGCAGAGACTTGTTAACCAAAGAGTCACCATGATGAGCAAAGGATAGAAATCTGCATGAGCCTCTTAGCGGATGGAGTCACAGAAGAGAACCTCAGCTCCCATCCCATAGTTAGAACTATATAGAGATGGGGAAGTTGGCATCACCTTGATGTCATTGTGTCCATGGAAACTGAAGCCATGGCTCTGTGAAAGCACAATGTTCTGGTTACTGTGCTGGGAGGCAGAGGAGAGCCAAGTCCTGGCCATGAAGAAATCAGGGTGGCAGCAGAGCAACTCTGCTGCAGTGTGTGCCTGCTTGGCTGTTCTTATTCTGTGGTGGATCAGGCCGGAGCGGGTGATAGTAACTGTTTTGTGGTCACAAGCCCTTCACCAAGAGCTTCCTCTGGGATCCTCATAAGCTACAGGGTGGCTCGTGTCGGGATGTGTGTGGGGTGGAAGTGACAGAGGGATGGACGCATGGCAAGGTGGGTGAAGAGATGAGAGGAATGATGAGAGCCCAGTTCATTGGTTTCCAAGGTTAATGGGTGGGAGGTAGAGAGGCATGATGGAGGAATGATGGAGGCAGGGGAAGGTGGTGACAGAGTGAGGCCATCTGTAGTGCCAGCCTGGCCATCATCTGAAGCCCATAGGCAGCTTCCTGATCCTTCACTTAGTCCTGCTCCTTGTGGAGGGAATGTCACGTATACCCAGAGCTAGGGGTGGGGCAATGTTAGTAGCACCTGGAAAACCATTTTCCTCTACCTGGGTGAGGGGTGGTTATGGCTCCCATGCTGGGTGGCCTGATAGCTATGGAACAGATCTCTCCTTAGCTACCACAGTCAGTGGCTGCTCTCCATCTAGGGTTAGGGCACCTGCTCAGCCATCAGGACACCCCATGCCAGGACAGAGGCCTACAATTCAGATGGCAGCACAGGGGTGAAGATGATCTCACCGTAGCCCTAGTTACATGGCTGCCCCAGCATGCAGGACAGGATGAGCTGGGGGAAGATGTTCTCTGTGTTTTTCCACAGCCTATCCCGGCCTTTTCTTGTGTCTGATTAGACCAAGAGAGTACCAGGTTCCCTCTCATAGTCCTGGTTCTTTTTCTTTTACAGTCATGAGGCTTGAACTCAGGTCCTGGGTACTGTCCCTGAGCTCTTTTGCTCAAGGTTGATGCTCTACCATTTGAACCATAGTGCCATTTCCAGCTTTTCCTTTTCATGTGGATCTCTGATATGCCCAGTACTGTGCCTGCAGGGCGGCACTCACCCCACAGACACAGCCACCTCGACCGTGACTGTGACTGCCCACAACCCTCACACCCACTCCTTGCACACCCCTCGACTCCAGTTTTAGCTCCTCTTGGACTGGGTGTCCAGCCTACCCCTTCCTACACTCACAAAGGGTCTACAATTGTCTTCCCAGGGTCCTTTCTTCTGCCAGCCAGAGTACACACTGTGCACATCTTGACGATCACAGAGCTAAAAGCCAAAGGCTGAGGTGCAGAAGGGGGTGACCCAGTAGCTGCACAGGGCCCATGGATCATCCTGTGCATCCCCCAGCCTGTGACTTCCCCCACCCCCTTGGCAGGGAAGCTCCATGCCCACATCCTGATCCCTGGTCCCCTCCAATTCCATTCTCTCTTGGATTTTGCAGACTGTCTACCATCAGGATCTAAAATTCTATTCATCACTTTATGTCCTTATCGCTGATTTGCTACTTTGCCAGGATCTCCCCGTGCCTGGAGAGTGGGCATGTCATGTCCTCTCTGTGGAGAAGTTGCCCCAGGAGAAGAAATATGCACTTCATGTGAGTGTTGGACAGGGCAGGAGGGCTCCCTAGGATCAGAAGCCACAGGAGGGGTGCAGATGGGGGAATGCTAGGGGCCCCAGGGGACAGTGGGAGTTAGGGCACAGTTGGTTCCTTCTGCAGGGTTGACACTGCTTCACAAACCCAACAGAATAAGGTTCACATTACAGATGTCAGAGACAGTGCAGATTGCCAATGGGCGCAGGGGTCACTGTCAGCCCCAGATGCTGGCTGCATGCTGGGATGCACGCAGAGATGTTTTCAAGATCAGATAATGAGGATGTTGCAGGGTGTAAACATTCTTTCACATGGCTCTCTAGCTCTCTTGAGCTTCATCTCTATCTTTGGCTTTTTCTTGGCAGTTAACTGGAAATGAGAGTTTCATGGACTATCCTTTCTGGACTGGCTTCAAACAGAAGCTATGTACAGTTTTCAAACCATACCCTACTGAAGAAGGGAAGCTTGATCTGGTGCTTAACTGGGTTGCACTTTGGCTCCTGTGGTGGAGATATCCCCTCCAAGTTAGACAGGCTCACATCCACCTGCAGGTCACACTCCTAATGCACCTTTGAGTGTCCTCATGGTATTGGGATCTAAGTTTGTAGGGAATGCTGGTTTAGTCCATGAATTAGCTGGACAAGTGATGACAAACGTGTTGGGGATTAATATGAGAACAATTTAAGAAGCCCTGGAGGAGCATCAACCTGACCCTCTGTGGTGCTATAAATCTGATAGGATGTTACAGACTGAGAAACAATCACATGGCTTTGTGTTTGGCATCCAGACAAGTGAGTGCATGTCTTAGCTGTCAGCCAATACAGAGGAGGACATGAATAAGTGGGTGGAAAGCATCTGTCAGACCCCTGTCTGTGGGCAGGTGGAGAGAACATAGGAAGGTAGATTCCATGGCTGTGGTGGGGCCAAAAAAGGGTAAAAGAGGCAAAGGAACCAGGTACTGGTAGCTCAAGACTGTCATCCTAGCTACTCAGGAGTTTGAAATCTGAGGATCACAATTCAAAGCCAGCCCAGGACAGAAAGTCCATGAGACTCTTATCTGCAATAAACTACTGAATGCAAGAAGCTCAAGCTCAGTGACAGCATCCAGGCCTAGCGTTCAAAACCCAGGACTGGCAGAAAAAAGTATCAAAGGACAAGAAGCTGGCCAAAAGTTAGAGGGACTCTATCTTGACAAACAATACAATGGTAAGTTGCACTCAGAAGACTTGCACAAAATCTGGAAATGCCTGAGACCTATCTATGTATGTTTCCTGTTTGTCTAAATACATATGTTTATGCATTTATATATTAGTATAGAGAGACAGATCAATACATATGAATATACATATATACATAGCCAGACACTTATGGGTGGGTGGTATACTGTGTGAGAGTTTGTTTGTGTTTTGTGGATGGCTATCTCTGTTTAAGAAAGATAGAAAATATGTAAATATCTTTAAAAAAACTTGATAAAATATAGAGAGACATAAGCTCTTGAGGGAATCTGAAATGACAAGATTATTCACAGGCACGTTTATCCTTATGGATTCCTCAGCAAGTTTTAATTTTTTTCATTATTTTCTTTCTTTTTTTGAACCAGTGCTAAGGATTTCTCTCAGGGACCAGGTGCTGCCAATTACTAATTTTCTCATGGCTGCTACAAGAGGAACTGAGCCACAGTTCCACTTTTGCCTTATTTATTCGTGCTTAACTGAAGATAAAGATTTCTATCAGTGACTTTCTTTCAGGGGCTGGATTCTAACGAGGATCCCCAGACCTCAGCCTTCTCTATAGCTACAATTAACAATATGAGAACCCAGCACTGGGTTCCAATGCACAGGGCAAGAAATTGAGTGAATCTCTCAACTCCAATTAGCTATAATAAGCTACAAGTGAAAGACCAATACCTTTGAGGAAAAGATGCTGAGGGTTATCACACAGGCCCTCTGAGTAAGCCCTAAACCCTGCACACATGTGTGCATGCACACATTGGCAGATACACACACACATGCACACACACAATATCTCAGGCAATATTGTATTTTGAATTAATATCCAAAGATTGGACAACAGGATAGCAAGTAATAAAATCTGTTTTTCTTGTCTACATTGAGGGAAAGGGATAAGTCACAAGATGCAGAAGCGAAGAATTCAGAGGCAAATGCTGTGAGTGAATAACTTGTAAAAAGCACATTTCATTTCTTTTCTTTTCTTTTCTTTTGTTTTTTCTGCTATTCCTGGGGCTTGAACTCAGGGCCTGAGCACTGCTCTTGGCTTTTCCCAAGTCTAGCCCTCTGTCACTTGAGCCACATTGCCATATGGATTTTTATATCTGTGTGATATTAAGGACTCAAACCTATATCTTCATGGATGCTATGCAAGCACTCTACCACTGGGCCAAACTCTAAACCCCGATAAAGTATTTATAAATAGTCATCATCATCATATCAAATTATCCTTCTCCTACAAAGAATGAACACTTATCTATGTCTGTAAGACTTTTTTTATGTCACCAATGCTTCTGTGATTTTCCCACTTGCATTTTTACAGATGACAGCACAGAAATTCATCAGGAAGAAAAATAGTTTAGGATACGGAAACCTAACAACGTCCTAGTAGATTGAAGTGAAAAATATGTGCAAGATGGCCTGGGTGTTTCATCTATTTGTAGAGTGCTTGGCTACCACACAAAAAGACTCCGGTTTGATTCTGCAGTACCATATACATAGAAAACGCTGGAAGTGGAGCTGTGGCTTGGTGGGACAGCTATAGCCTAAAGAAAGCCTAAGAACAATGGTCAGGTTCTGAGGTCAAGTCCCAGGACTAGCAAAAAAAAATGTGCAAGAGGCAAAATGCAAGCTGAGAAGGCACTGTGAAGCAAAATGTCTTGTGAAGGGTAAGGGGAATAGTGACAGTTAAGTTTGGATCTTACCTAAAAAGGCTCCTTGAGCCTGAGACCAGGCTAGCACTTACGCCTAGTTAATGACTTGGGATTTGAACAAAAAGGTGTGCTGTTTACTACATCCATATGTGAGGTGGGAAGGGAGATTCAGCCTCCAGTATGTCTTTGGGGAGGTCTTCTGTGAGCAAGGAGCTTTGGTCATTGGGCCTTGAAAGGTGACCCTACCTCCCTCACAATGGAACAGAATATGGAACCCTGGTAACCTAGCCAGTGTATGTGACAAACAGCTCAAGCCAGCTCCCTTGGCCTGTGGCTCAGGAACCAGAAAGATGTTGCTGTGCTGTTGCCAAAGGTCAGGAGGCTCAGATCTCAGGCATGAGAGATATGGATGTCTCACTTGAAGAAGTAGATGCTGGATCAGTGCCAAGCCAAAATTCCAGTATATCAGGCATTTCCCTAGGAAGAAAGCCAGGAAACTCCAGGGAAACTCCGATGAGGTATATTGAGAGGAAACCTATTTGAACCCATCATCCTGCCCACACACTACAACCTTCTTGTGTGCTTTCAAGTGACTCTACTGAGATTAGAGTGTGTCATTTCCAATCTACTCTATTCCAATTCCTCAGTGTGAAGTGTGGTCCCATTCCTACGTTTGAAATATCCACTGTTTTGCCAACATAGTGTGATGGTAAGTCAGCTCAGACTCTGAATGAGCCTTGTAACCTACGGATCCTGGAGGAAGGCCTGTTGGAGATGCTGCTGACAAAGCTGATCCCTGCCTACCAGAAAGGTGATCTCTTTTATGTGGGAAACTTCCTGCACAATTTCAAATAGTGGAGGACAATGTAGTAGTTGCTGGAAATTCTCTTGAAAAAGTGAGTGTTCCCCCTCCAAACCCAGGTTTGCTCACCCCTCCTGGCCAAGTCTTGGAATACTTGGCTCCTCTCTGAGCCTGTTTGTTTCACTGGGGTGTTCACAGGGGAGCTAAGCATGATACAAGTGCACAAACTACTTTATTATGACTGGGACACCATGCCATTTCATTTCCCTCACAAGCTACTGGAGTCTCAACAGTGTGCTTACTGAGAAGTTGGATTTCAGGCATGAGTAAGTGGCTCCCAACTGCAGCCCTCACCTAGGTGACATCCTAGGAAATCCCATTTCCCAGTAAGAAATGAGGTGTCAGTACTAATGGCGGAGGCCTGTGAAATACTGGAGTCAGAGGAAAAGCTGGGGGCTGAATCACTTTTGAGCCATCAGAGAGGGATTGTGATAGCTTTGCCTGTTAGAACCTGGAAGCATTTACATTTTGGTGTGTGGTCCAGTGCTGCCACTTGAACCTGAACCCAGGTCTAAATGCCATCCCTTTGGTGTTCAAAAATTAGCACTGTACCATTTGAGTCATAGGTCAAGTTCTGGCTTTTTGCTGCCTAATTGAAGACAAGTGCCTTTAGATTTTACTGACTAGACTGGCTTTCCACTGTGATCTTCAGAGCTCAGCCTGCTGGGTGGCTAAGATTAGAGGAATGAGCATTTAGTTCTTTATTTAGAGCCTTCACTTATTGATTTATTTAGAGCATTTACTTAGTTAATTTAAGGTGCGTTTACTTTGGACAGATGCATAGAGGCCTCTCTAAGAAGCTTCTGGAAGTGGGGTGTAAAAGCCATCCTGTTCTCGAGTGTCTCTTACCCCCCTCCCAGCACATAAGTGCACATCTCTGCAGGACAGCCACAGCACTAGAGTCCTGCAAGAACGGGGCTTTGGTAGAAGGCTCAGGATGGAGAGAGAAGGCTCTCACTTTCCTTGTACCGAATGTGCCCACAGCATCATGTGTTCCATCTATACGATGTGAATGGACTTCTACCCCAGTGATTTCTACGAGTTCAAGAACTGCCACACCCTGACACAACTCAAGCTGTATATGAGGCTCCACATGCCGGCTTTGGACCTGCTCTTCTAAACACATACTTTTTGACCAGCTGGAGGAATGTGCGACCAGTAAGACCAATAAAAAGTAGAAGTCCTGGTGTGGGTGCCTCAGAGCCTGTGAGTAGGAAGCCCATGTGGTCTAGGTATTGGTTGGCCCTTACTTCTACAGAGCTTGGCAAAATGCCCTTTATGGGTGGTGTCAGCCAGGTAATTTCTGTCCTCTGAAAGGACTCGGGAATAAGCACTCATTAGAAAGACCCTACACCTCCTCAGTGTTCAGTCCAAACTCCAGTTCTACAGGTTCCTCCATTAGATCCTCATGGAAGTTGAGTGACACTTCAACTTGCAGAGTCCACTCTGTCCACTCTGTACCTATTTCCATTCTTAGGTTTGGGTCATCGTGGAAGAGCTTATCCTGATCTCCGCAAGAAAAACCCACCAATGGAGCTGGTGACTGATAGAGACTGAGAATCATCACTGCACTCCAGAAACCATGGGCCTTCTGTAGAAATTACCAAACAGGTTTAGAGTCCTGTGGATATACCTTTTGCTCTGAACCCCATGTGTGACACAGTTGAACCTGCAGATACTATGGAGGAAGAAAAAGAGCAGCCAGATTTCCTTCCGTTTCCTTTCACACTCCACCCAGAGTCAGTCCATCTGAGTCAGAGTAACACTCCACTTATTGTGCAAGCTGAAGTGGCACACGCTGGGCTCATGGAAAATGCCCCCATGGGAAGCAGCAAGTGTACTCTCAATACTGGATTCATTGGAGGAAAATGAATCCATCCTCACAGAATATCCAGACCCATCCATCTCGCTAAAAGAGACTCAATATCCTTTCGACAAACCAGAATCCATCCCCCTCCTAACTCAGGAAGGACATTCTGTTTCTCATGAGGAAGGAGACTCTTCTGAGGACTCTGAAGTAGAATTACTGTCTGAAGGCAACTTGGAGGCCAGTCTGGATTTAGAGCTTCCCTGTCCCCTTCCTAAAAAGACATCTCTTTATCTTGCTCTCATGATTCTTGTCAAGTATTCATTGTATTTACTTTGCTAACTATTAAACTCTCATTGTTAATATTATGGTGTGCAGTTCTTCAGTGCTTATTATACTGTGTTTTATTTTCCACTTATAATGTGAGACGTCAGACACATAGGTCCTGGGTGGGCCAAAAACCAGACAGGTCTGGTCCCATAGAAGACAACCTTATTGGATATACAGGGAACTATGAAATGCATGGAATCACCAGGAATCCAGGCCAGGCCTCCATGGAAAGACAAGTCAGCTACCAAAGCTTAAGGACAGAGCAGATGCCTGGAAAAGTGTTTTGTCAATCGGGAGAAGTGCCAGAGTAACTGTAATATTATGTGGGACTCTGTTCTCTGAGTTCAAGTCTGTTTATATATCCATTGTGCTTTGTACAAATATTTAAGAAAATTAAAACTCCACAATAGCATCAAAAATCTACTTTGGCTTTGAATGTGGCCTAGTTGTAGAGTGCTCGCCTAGTATACAGGAAGACCTTGATTCAATTCCTCGGCACTGCATACACAGAAAAAGCAGATGGGGCACTGTGGCTCAGGTGTCAGAGTGCCACCCTTGAAGAAATGTGGCCAAGGACAGTTCCCGGTCCCTCAGTTCAAGCCCCAGGACTAGCCAAACAAGAAATCATACCATTTTCCACACATTTGGAAATAAATCTGTTTTATCTAACGCTACTTCTTTTTTGACAGTCCAGAGTGTGTGCCACTAAGCCAAACTACTGGCCCCCAACCTTACTGTTTTTAAACATTTAATTTTTTTACATAATCATTGTGACTTCACACACCTCCATTCTATGAGTGCACACACCTCCATTCTGCCTTCACAAACCTCCATTCTATGACTTCACAGACTTCGAATCTGTGATTTCACTCACCTCCACTCTATGACTTCATACTTCTCCATACTATGATTTCCCACGCCTCCTTTCTATCACTTCACCCACCCCCATTCTATGACTTCACACCTCCATTCTGACTTCACACACCTCCATTCTTTGACTTCACACACCACCATTCTATGAGTTCACACACCTCCATTTTGACTTCACTCACCTCCATTCTATGTCTTCAAACACCTTCATTCTTACTTCAGAAACATCCATTCTATGACTTCACACACCTCCATTCTATGATTTCACACACCTCCATTCTATGACTTCACACACCTCCATTCTGTGACTTCACACACCTCCATTCTATGTCTTCACACACCTCCATTGTGACTTCACACACGTCCATTCTATGAGTTCACACACCTCCATTCTGACTTCACACACCTCCATTCTATCACTTCACACTCCTCCATTCTGACTTCACACAGCTCCATTCTGTGAATTCACAAAATTATATTCTATGATTTCACACACCTCCATACTGTGACTACACACATCCATCTATGACTTCAAACACCTCCATTCTGAGTTCACACACCTCCATTCTGTGACTTCACACACCTCCATTCTGACTTCACACACCTCCAATGTATGACTTCACACACCTCCATTCTGTGAATTCACACACTTCCATTCTGACGTCACACACCTCCATTCCATGAGTTCACACACCTCCATTCTAGGACTTCACACACCTCCATTCTGACATCACACACCTCCATTCTATGACTTCACAGACTTCGAATCTGTGACTTCACTCACCTCCATTCTATGACTTCACACTGCTCCATTCTATGACTTCCCACACCTCCTTTCTATGACTTCACACTCCTCTATTCTATGACTTCCCACAACTCTTTTCTATGCCATCACCCATCTCTATTCTATGACTTCACACCTCCATTCTGACTTCACACATCTCCATTCTGTGACTTTACACACCTCCCTGCTATGACTTCACACACCTCCATTCTATGACTTCACACACCTTCATTCTTACTTCAGAAACATCCATTCTATGACCTCAAACACCTCCATTGTATGACTTCACAAACCTCCATTCTGTGACTTCCCACACCTCCATTTTGAGTTCACACATCTCCATTCTGAAACTTCACACAACTCCCTTCTGACTTCACACACCTCCGTTCTGTGACTTCACACACCTCCATTGTGAGTTCAACCACTTCCATTCTGTGACTTCACACACCTCTATTCTGTTACTTCACACACCTCCATTCTGTGACTTCACACACCTCCATTCTATGACTTCACACACCTCGTTTCTGAGTTGACACACATGCTTTCTGTGATTTCATACACCTCCAATCTGAGTTCTCACACCTCCCGTCTATGACTTCACACACCTCCATTCTTTGACATCAAAAACCACCATTCTATGGCTTCACACACATCCATTTTGACTTCACACACCTCCATTCTACGAGTTCACACACTTCCATTCTGCCATCACCCACCTCCATTCTATGACTTCACTCAGCTCCATTCTGACTTCACACACCTCCATTTGTGAATTCACACACCACCATTTTGACTTCACACACCTCCATTCTGTGACTTCACACTCCTCCATTCTGTGACTTCACACACCTCCATTCTTGGACTTCACACACCTCCATTCCATGACTTCACACACGTCCATTCTATGAGTTCACACACCTCCATTCTTTGAGTTCACACACCTCCATTTTGAAATCACACACCTCCATTCTATGACTTCACACACCTACATTCCTACTTCAGAAACATCCATTCTATGACTGCACACACCTCCATTCTGAATTCACACAGCTCCATTCTATGACTTCACACACCTCCATTCTGTGACTTCACACACTTCCATTCTATGACTTCACACACCTTCATTCTTACTTCACAAACATCCATTCTATGACTTCACACACCTCCATTCTATGACTTCACACACCTCCAATTTGTGACTTCACACACCTCCATTCTATGTCTTCACACACCTCCATTGTGACTTCACACACCTCCATTCTATGAGTTCACACACCTCCATTCTAACTTCACACACCTCCATTCTATCACTTCACACTCCGCAATTCTGACTTCACATTCCTCCATTCTGTAAATTCACAAAACTCCATTCTATGATTTCACACACCTCCATACTATGACGTCACACACCTCCATCTATGACTTCACACACCTCTATTCTGAGTTCACACACCTCAATTCTGTGACTTCACACACCTCCATTCTAACTTCACACACCAATGTATGACTTCACACACCTCCATTCTGTGAATTCACACACTTCCATTGTGACGTCACACACCTCCATTCTATGAGTTCACACACCTCCATTCTATGACTTCACAGACCTCGAATCTGTGACTTCACACACCTCCATTCTATGACTTCACACACTTCCATTCTATGACTTCAAACACCTCCATTCTCTGACTTCACACATCTCCAATCTTACTTCACACACCTCTATTCTATGACTTCACAAACTTCCATTCTAGGACTTCACCCACCTCCATTCTGTGACTTCACACACCTCCATTCTGAGTTCACCCACCTCCATTCTGTGACTTCACACACCTCCATTCCGTGACTTCACACACCTCCATTCTGTGACTTCACACACCTCCATTCTATGACTTCACACACTTCCATTCTATGACTTCACACACCTCCATTCTGTGACTTCACACAACTCCATTCTATGACTTCACCACCTCCATTCTGTAAATTCGCACACCTCCATTCTGACTTCACACACCTCCATTCTATGACTTCACACACCTCCATTCTGTAACTTCAATCACCTCCATTCTATGAGTTCACACACCTCCATTCTGACTTCACAAACCTCCATTCTATGACTTCACAGACTTCGAATCTGTGACTTCACTCACCTCCACTCTATGACTTCACACTTCTCCATTCTAAGACTTCCACGCCTCCTTTCTATGACTTCACCCACCCCCATTCTATGACTTCACACCTCCATTCTGACTTCACACACCTCCATTCTGTGACTACACACACCACCATTCTATGAGTTCACACACTTCCATTTTGACTTCACTCACCTCCATTCTGTGTCTTCAAACACCTTCATTCTTACTTCAGAAACATCCATTCTATGACTTCACACACCTCCATTCTATGATTTCACACACCTCCATTCTATGACTTCACACACCTCCATTCTGTGACTTCACACACCTCCATTCTGTGTCTTCACACACCTCCATTGTGACTTCACACACGTCCATTCTATGAGTTCACACACCTCCATTCTTACTTCAGACACCTCCATTCTATGACTTCACACTCCTCCATTCTGACTTCACACAGCTCCATTCTGTGAATTCACAAAATTATATACTATGATTTCACACACCTCCATACTGTGACTTCACACACATCCATCTATGACTTCAAACACCTCCATTCTGAGTTCACACACCTCCATTCTGTGACTTCACACACCTCCATTCTGACTTCACACACCTCCAATGTATGACTTCACACACCTCCATTCTGTGCATTCACACACTTCCATTCTGACGTCACACACCTCCATTCCATGAGTTCACACACCTCCATTCTAGGACTTCACACACCTCCATTCTGACATCACACACCTCCATTCTATGACTTCACAGACTTCGAATCTGTGACTTCACTCACCTCCATTCTATGACTTCACACTCCTCTATTCTATGACTTCCCACAACTCTTTTCTATGCCATCACCCACCTCTATTCTATGACTTCACACCTCCATTCTGACTTCACACATCTCCATTCTGTGACTTTACACACCTCCCTTATATGACTTCACACACCTCCATTCTATGACTTCACACACCTTCATTCTTACTTCAGAAACATCCATTCTATGACCTCACACACCTCCATTCTATGACTTCACAAACCTCCATTCTGTGACTTCCCACACCTCCATTCTGAGTTCACACATCTCCATTCTTTGACTTCACACACCTCCCTTCTGACTTCACACACCTCCGTTCTGTGACTTCACACACCTCCATTGTGAGTTCACCCACTTCCATTCTGTGACTTCACACACCTCCATTCTGTGACTTCACACACCTCCATTCTATGACTTCACACACCTCCATTCTATGAATTCACACACCTCCATTCTGTGACTTCAAGCACCTCCATTGTATGACTTCACACACCTCCATTCTGTGACTTCACACACCTCAATTCTGAGTTCACACAACACCATTCTGTGACTTCACCCACCTACATTCTGTGACTTCCACACCTCCATTCTATGACTTAACACACCTCCATTCTATGACTTCACACACCTCCATTCTATGACTTCACACACCACGATTCTGTGACTTCACACACCTCCATTCTGTGCCTTCACAAACCTCCATTCTGTCACTTCGCCACCTCCATTTTATGACTTTACACACCTCCATTCTATGACTTCACACACCTGCATTGTGACTTCACCCATCTCCATTCTAGGAGTTCACACACCTGCATTGTGACTTCACACACCTCCATTCTATGACTTCACACACCTCCATTCTTTGACTTCACACACCCCCATTCTATGACTTCACACACCTCCAATCTATGACTTCACACACTTCCAATCTATGACTTCACACACCTCCATTCTATGACTTCACACACCTCCATTCTATGACTTCACACACCTGCATTCTTACTTCAAACACCTCCATTCTCTGACTACACACACCTCCATTCCATGACTTCACACACCTCCATTCTGTAACTTCACACACTTCCAATGTTTGACTTCACAAACCTCCATTCCATGACTTCATACACCTCCATTCTATGACTTCACACACATCCATTCTTTGTCTTCACACACCTCCATTTTGACTTCACACACCTCCATTCTGTGACTTCACACACCTGCATTTTTGACTTCACACACCACAATTTTGACTTCACACAAGTCCATTCATTGACTTCACACACCTCCATTCTCTGACTTCACACACCTCCATTTTGACTTCACACACCGCCATTCTGACTTCACACTCCTCCATTCTGTGAATTCACAAAACTCCATTCTATGATTTCACACACCTCCATACTATGACGTCACACACCTCCATCAATGACTTCACACACCTCCATTCTGAGTTCACACACCTCAATTCTGTGACTTCACACACCTCCATTCTGACTTCACACACCAATGTATGACTTCACACACCTCCATTCTGTGAATTCACACACTTCCATTGTGACGTCACACACCTCCATTCTATGAGTTCACACACCTCCATTCTATGACTTCAAACACCTCCATTCTTACTTCACACACCTCCATTCTATGACTTCACAGACCTCGAATCTGTGACTTCACCCACCTCTATTCTATGACTTCACACCTAGATTCTGATTTCAGATACCTCCATTCTGTGACTTCACACACCTCCATTCTATGACTTCAAACACCTCCATTCTCTGACATCACACACCTCCATTCTCAGCTCAAACAACTCCATTCGGTGACTTCACACACCTCCATTCGTAATTCACAAACCTCCATTCTATGACTTCACACACTTCCATTCTATGACTTCACACACCTCCATTCTATGACCTCTCACACCTCCATTCTAAGTTCACACACCTCCATTCTGTGACCTCACACACCTCCATTCCGTGACTTCAAACACCTCCATTCTGTGACTTCACACACCTCCATTTTATGACTTCACACACTTCCATTCTATGACTTCAAACACCTCCATTCTCTGCCTTCACACATCTCCATTCTTACTTCACACACCTCCATTCTATGACTTCACACACTTCCATTCTAGGACTTCACACACCTCCATTCTGTGACTTCACACACCTCCATTCTGAGTTCACACACCTCCATTCTGTGACCTCACACACCTCCATTCCGTGACTTCACACACCTCCATTCTGTGACTTCACACACCTCCATTCTATGACTTCACACACTTCCATTCTATGACTTCACACACCTCCATTCTGTGACTTCACAAACCTCCATTCTATGACTTCACACACCTCCATTCTGTAAATTCACACACCTCCCTTCTGACTTCACACACCTCCATTCTATGACTTCACACACCTCCATTCTGTAACTTCAATCACCTCCATTCTATGACTTCACACACCTGCATTCTGACTTCAAACACCTCCATTCTCTGACTTCACACACCTCCATTCTATGACTTCACACACCTCCATTCTTTGACTTCACACACCTCCATTCTATGACTTCACACACCTCCAATCTTTGACTTCACACACTTCCAATCTATGACTTCACACACCTCCATTCTATGACTTCACACACCTCCATTTTATGACTTCACACACCTGCATTCTGACTTCAAACACCTCCATTCTCTGACTTCACACACCTCCATTCCATGACTTCACACACCTCCATTCTGTAACTTCACACACTTCCAATGTTTGACTTCACAAACCTCCATTCCATGACTTCATACACCTCCATTCTATGACTTCACACTCATCCATTCTTTGACTTCACACACCTCCATTTTGACTTCACACACCTCCATTCTGTGACTTCACACACCTGCATTTTTGACTTCACACACCACAATTTTGACTTCACACAAGTCCATTCATTGACTTCACACACCTCCATTCTCTGACTTCACACACCTCCATTTTGACTTCACACACCGCCATTCTGACTTCACACTCCTCCATTCTGTGAATTCACAAAACTCCATTCTATGATTTCACACACCTCCATACTATGACGTCACACACCTCCATCTATGACTTCACACACCTCCATTCTGAGTTCACACACCTCAATTCTGTGACTTCACACACCTCCATTCTGACTTCACACACCAATGTATGACTTCACACACCTCCATTCTGTGAATTCACACACTTCCATTGTGACGTCACACACCTCCATTCTATGAGTTCACACACCTCCATTCTATGACTTCAAACACCTCCATTCTTACTTCACACACCTCCATTCTATGACTTCACACACTTCCATTCTAGGACTTCACACACCTCCATTCTGTGACTTCACACACCTCCATTCTGAGTTCACACACCTCCATTCTGTGACCTCACACACCTCCATTCCGTGACTTCACACACCTCCATTCTGTGACTTCACACACCTCCATTCTATGACTTCACACACTTCCATTCTATGACTTCACACACCTCCATTCTGTGACTTCACAAACCTCCATTCTATGACTTCACACACCTCCATTCTGTAAATTCACACACCTCCCTTCTGACTTCACACACCTCCATTCTATGACTTCACACACCTCCATTCTGTAACTTCAATCACCTCCATTCTATGACTTCACACACCTGCATTCTGACTTCAAACACCTCCATTCTCTGACTTCACACACCTCCATTCTATGACTTCACACACCTCCATTCTTTGACTTCACACACCTCCATTCTATGACTTCACACACCTCCAATCTTTGACTTCACACACTTCCAATCTATGACTTCACACACCTCCATTCTATGACTTCACACACCTCCATTCTATGACTTCACACACCTGCATTCTGACTTCAAACACCTCCATTCTCTGACTTCACACACCTCCATTCCATGACTTCACACACCTCCATTCTGTAACTTCACACACTTCCAATGTTTGACTTCACAAACCTCCATTCCATGACTTCATACACCTCCATTCTATGACTTCACACTCATCCATTCTTTGACTTCACACACCTCCATTTTGACTTCACACACCTCCATTCTGTGACTTCACACACCTGCATTTTTGACTTCACACACCACAATTTTGACTTCACACAAGTCCATTCATTGACTTCACACACCTCCATTCTCTGACTTCACACACCTCCATTTTGACTTCACACACCGCCATTCTGACTTCACACTCCTCCATTCTGTGAATTCACAAATCTCCATTCTATGATTTCACACACCTCCATACTATGACGTCACACACCTCCATCTATGACTTCACACACCTCCATTCTGAGTTCACACACCTCAATTCTGTGACTTCACACACCTCCATTCTGACTTCACACACCAATGTATGACTTCACACACCTCCATTCTGTGAATTCACACACTTCCATTGTGACGTCACACACCTCCATTCTATGAGTTCACACACCTCCATTCTATGACTTCAAACACCTCCATTCTTACTTCACACACCTCCATTCTATGACTTCACAGACCTCGAATCTGTGACTTCACTCACCTCCATTCTATGACTTCACACTGCTCCATTCTATGACTTCCCACACCTCCTTTCTATGACTTCACCCACCTCTATTCTATGACTTCACACCTAAATTCTGATTTCAGATACCTCCATTCTGTGACTTCACACACCTCCATTCTATGACTTCAAACACCTCCATTCTCTGACATCACAAACCTCCATTCTCAGCTCAAACAACTCCATTCGGTGACTTCACACACCTCCATTCGTAATTCACAAACCTCCATTCTATGACTTCACACACTTCCATTCTATGACTTCACACACCTCCATTCTATGACCTCTCACACCTCCATTCTAAGTTCACACACCTCCATTCTGTGACCTCACACACCTCCATTCCGTGACTTCAAACACCTCCATTCTCTGCCTTCACACATCTCCATTCTTACTTCACACACCTCCATTCTATGACTTCACACACTCCCATTCTAGGACTTCACACACCTCCATTCTGTGACTTCACACACCTCCATTCTGAGTTCACACACCTCGATTCTGTGACCTCACACACCTCCATTCCGTGACTTCACACACCTCCATTCTGTGACTTCACACACCTCCATTCTATGACTTCACACACTTCCATTCTATGACTTCACACACCTCCATTCTGTGACTTCACACACCTCCATTCTATGACTTCACACACCTGCATTCTGTAAATTCACACACCTCCCTTCTGACTTCACACACCTCCATTCTATGACTTCACACACCTCCATTCTGTAACTTCAATCACCTCCATTCTATGACTTCACACACCTGCATTCTGACTTCAAACACCTCCATTCTCTGACTTCACACACCTCCATTCTATGACTTCACACACCTCCATTCTTTGACTTCACACACCTCCATTCTATGACTTCACACACCTGCATTCTGACTTCAAACACCTCCATTCTCTGACTTCACACACCTCCATTCCATGACTTCACACACCTCCATTCTGTAACTTCACACACTTCCAATGTTTGACTTCACAAACCTCCATTCCATGACTTCATACACCTCCATTCTATGACTTCACACTCATCCATTCTTTGACTTCACACACCTCCATTTTGACTTCACTCACCTCCATTCTGTGACTTCACACACCTGCATTTTTGACTTCACACACCACAATTTTGACTTCACACAAGTCCATTCATTGACTTCACACACCTCTATTCTCTGACTTCACACACCTCCATTTTGACTTCACACACCGCCATTCTGACTTCACACTCCTCCATTCTGTGAATTCACAAAACTCCATTCTATGATTTCACACACCTCCATACTATGACGTCACACACCTCCATCTATGACTTCACACACCTCCATTCTGAGTTCACACACCTCAATTCTGTGACTTCACACACCTCCATTCTGACTTCACACACCAATGTATGACTTCACACACCTCCATTCTGTGAATTCACACACTTCCATTGTGACGTCACACACCTCCATTCTATGAGTTCACACACCTCCATTCTATGACTTCACACACCTCCATTCTTACTTCACACACCTCCATTCTATGACTTCACAGACCTCGAATCTGTGACTTCACTCACCTCTATTCTATGACTTCACACCTAGATTCTGACTTCAGATACCTCCATTCTGTGACTTCACACACCTCCATTCTATGACTTCAAACACCTCCATTCTCTGACATCACACACCTCCATTCAGAGCTCACACAACTCCATTCGGTGACTTCACACACCTCCATTCTTAATTCACAAACCTCCATTCTATGACTTCACACACTTCCATTCTATGACTTCACACACCTTCATTCTCTGACTTCTCATACCTCCATTCTGAGTTCACACACCTCCATTCTGTGACTTCACACACCTCCATTCCGTGACTTCAAACACCTCCATTCTCTGACATCACACACCTCCATTCTGAGTTCACACACCTCCATTCTGTGACCTCACACACCTCCATTCCGTGACTTCAAACACCTCCATTCTGTGACTTCACACACCTCCATTCTATGACTTCACACACCTCCATTCTTTGACTTCACACACCTCCATTCTATGACTTCACACACCTGCATTCTGACTTCAAACACCTCCATTCTCTGACTTCACACACCTCCATTCCATGACTTCACACACCTCCATTCTGTAACTTCACACACTTCCAATGTTTGACTTCACAAACCTCCATTCCATGACTTCATACACCTCCATTCTATGACTTCACACTCATCCATTCTTTGACTTCACACACCTCCATTTTGACTTCACTCACCTCCATTCTGTGACTTCACACACCTGCATTTTTGACTTCACACACCACAATTTTGACTTCACACAAGTCCATTCATTGACTTCACACACCTCTATTCTCTGACTTCACACACCTCCATTTTGACTTCACACACCGCCATTCTGACTTCACACTCCTCCATTCTGTGAATTCACAAAACTCCATTCTATGATTTCACACACCTCCATACTATGACGTCACACACCTCCATCTATGACTTCACACACCTCCATTCTGAGTTCACACACCTCAATTCTGTGACTTCACACACCTCCATTCTGACTTCACACACCAATGTATGACTTCACACACCTCCATTCTGTGAATTCACACACTTCCATTGTGACGTCACACACCTCCATTCTATGAGTTCACACACCTCCATTCTATGACTTCACACACCTCCATTCTTACTTCACACACCTCCATTCTATGACTTCACAGACCTCGAATCTGTGACTTCACTCACCTCTATTCTATGACTTCACACCTAGATTCTGACTTCAGATACCTCCATTCTGTGACTTCACACACCTCCATTCTATGACTTCAAACACCTCCATTCTCTGACATCACACACCTCCATTCAGAGCTCACACAACTCCATTCGGTGACTTCACACACCTCCATTCTTAATTCACAAACCTCCATTCTATGACTTCACACACTTCCATTCTATGACTTCACACACCTTCATTCTCTGACTTCTCATACCTCCATTCTGAGTTCACACACCTCCATTCTGTGACTTCACACACCTCCATTCCGTGACTTCAAACACCTCCATTCTCTGACATCACACACCTCCATTCTGAGTTCACACACCTCCATTCTGTGACCTCACACACCTCCATTCCGTGACTTCAAACACCTCCATTCTGTGACTTCACACACCTCCATTCTATGACTTCACACACTTCCATTCTATGACTTCAAACACCTCCATTCTCTGCCTTCACACATCTCCATTCTTACTTCACACACCTCCATTCTATGACTTCACACACTTCCATTCTAGGACTTCACACACCTCCATTTTGTGACTTCACACACCTCCATTCTGAGTTCACCCACCTCCATTCTGTGACTTCACACACCTCCATTCCGTGACTTCACACACCTCCATTCTGTGACTTCACACACCTCCATTCTATGACTTCACACACTTCCATTCTATGACTTCACACACCTCCATTCTGTGACTTCACACACCTCCATTCTATGACTTCACACACCTCCATTCTGTAACTTCACACACCTCCTTTCTGATTTCACACACCTCCATTCTATGACTTCACACACCTCCATTCTGTAATTTCAATCACCTCCATTCTATGACTTCACACACCTCCATTGTGACTTCACACACCTCAATTCTATGGGTTCACACACCTCCATTCTGACTTCACAAACCTCCATTCTATGACTTCACAGACTTCAAATCTGTGACTTTACTCACATCCACTCTATGACTTCACACTTCTCCATTCTATGACTTCCCACGCCTCCTTTCTATGACTTCGCCCACCCCCATTCTATGACTTCACACCTCCATTCTGACTTCACACACCTCCATTCTGTGACTTCACACACCACCATTCTATGAGTTCACACACCTCCAATTTGACTTCAGTCACCTCCATTCTATGTCTTCAAACACCTTCATTCTTACTTCAGAAACATCCATTGTATGACTTCACACACCTCCATTCTATGATTTCACACACCTCCATTCTATGACTTCACACACCTCCATTCTGTGACTTCACACACCTCCATTCTATGTCTTCACACACCTCCATTGTGACTTCACACACGTCCATTCTATGAGTTCACACACCTCCATTCTGACTTCACACACCTCCATTCTATGACTTCACACTCCTCCATTTTGACTTCACACAGCTCCATTCTGTGAATTCACAAAATTGTATTCTATGATTTCACACACCTCCATACTGTGACTTCACACCCATCCATCTATGACTTCAAACACCTCCATTCTGAGTTCACACACCTCCATTCTGTGACTTCACACACCTCCATTCTGACTTCACACACCTCCAATGTATGACTTCACACACCTCCATTCTGTGAATTCACACACTTCCATTCTGACGTCACACACCTCCATTCCATGAATTCACACACCTCCATTCTAGGACTTCACACACCTCCATTCTGACATCACACACCTCCATTCTATGACTTCACAGACTTCGAATGTGTGACTTCACTCACCTCCATTCTATGACTTCACACTCCTCTATTCTATGACTTCCCACAACTCTTTTCTATGCCATCACCCACCTCTATTCTATGACTTCACACCACCATTCTGACTTCACACATCTCCATTCTGTGACTTTACACACCTCCCTTCTATGACTTCACACACCTTCATTCTTACTTCAGAAACATCCATTCTATGACCTCACACACCTCCATTCTATGACTTCACAAACCTCCATTTTCTGACTTCCCACACCTCCATTCTGAGTTCACATATCTCCATTCTGTGACTTCACACACCTCCCTTCTGACTTCACACACCTCCGTTCTGTGACTTCACACACCTCCATTTTGAGTTCACCCACTTCCATTCTGTGACTTCACACACCTCTATTCTGTTACTTCACACACCTCCATTCTGTGACTTCACACACCTCCATTCTGTGACTCACACACCTCCATTCTATGAATTCACACACCTCCATTCTGTGACTTCAAGCACCTCCATTGTATGAATTCACACACCTCCATTCTGTGACTTCACACACCTCCTTTCTGATTTCACACACCTCCATTCTATGACTTCACACACCTCCATTCTCTAACTTCAATCACCTCCATTCTATGATTTCACACACCTCCATTCTATGACTTCACAGACTTCGAATCTGTGACTTCACTCACCTCCATTCTATGACTTCACACTCCTCTATTCTATGATTCCCACAACTCTTTTCTATGCCATCACCCACCTCTATTCTATGACTTTACACACCTCCATTCTATGACTTCACACACCTTCATTCTTACTTCAGAAACATCCATTCTATGACCTCACACACCTCCATTCTATGACTTCACAAACCTCCATTCTGTGACTTCCCACACCTCCATTCTGAGTTCACATATCTCCATTCTGTGACTTCACACACCTCCCTTCTGACTTCACACATCTCCGTTCTGTGACTTCACACACCTCCATTGTGAGTTCACCCACTTCCATTCTGTGACTTCACACACCTCTATTCTGTTACTTCACACACCTCCATTCTGTGACTTCACACACCTCCATTCTGTGACTCACACACCTCCATTCTATGAATTCACACACCTCCATTCTGTGACTTCAAGCACCTCCATTGTATGACTTCACACACCTCCATTCTGTGACTTCACACACCTCAATTCTGAGTTCACACAACACCATTCTGTGACTTCACCCACCTCCATTCTGTGACTTCCACACCTCCATTCTATGACTTAACACACCTCCATTCTATGATTTCACACACCTCCATTCTATGACTTCACACACCTCCATTCTATGACTTCACACACCTCCATTCTGTGACTTCACACACCTCCATTCCATGACTTCACACACCTCCATTCTATGGATTCACACACCTCCATTCTGTGACTTCAAGCACCTCCATTGTATGACTTCACACACCTCCATTCTGTGACTTCACACACCTGAATTCTGAGTTCACACAACACCATTGTGTGACTTCACCCACCTCCATTCTGTGACTTCCACACCTCCATTCTATGACTTAACACACCTCCATTCTATGACTTCACACACCTCCATTCTATGACTTCACACACCTCCATTCTGTGCCTTCACACACCTCCATTCTGTCACTTCACCACCTCCATTCTATGACTTTACACACCTCCATTCTATGACTTCACACACCTGCATTGGGACTTCACCCATCTCCATTCTAGGAGTTCACACACCTGCATTGTGACTTCAGACACCTCCAATCTATGACTTCACACATCTCCATTGTGACTTCACACACCACCATTCTGTGACTTCACACACCTCCATTCTATGACTTCACACACCTCCATTCTTTGACTTCACACACCTCCATTCTATGACTTCACACACCTCCAATCTAAGACTTCACACACTTCCAATTTATGACTTCACACACCTCCATTCTATGACTTCACACACCTCCATTCTATGACTTCACACACCTGCATTCTGACTTCAAACACCTCCATTCTCTGACTTCACACACCTCCATTCTATGACTTCACACACCTCCATTCTGTAACTTCACACACCTCCACTCTGGCTTCACACACCTCCATTCTATGACTTCACACACCTCCATTCTGTAACTTCAATCACCTCCATTCTATGAATTCACACACCTCCATTGTGACTTCACACACCTCCATTCTATGAGTTCACACACCTCCATTCTGACTTCACAAACCTCCATTCTATGACTTCACACACTTCGAATCTGTGACTTCACTCACCTCCACTCTATGACTTCACACTTCTCCATTCTATGACTTCCCACGCCTCCTTTCGATGACTTCACCCACCCCCATTCTATGACTGCACACCTCCATTCTGACTTCACACACCTCCATTCTGTGACTTCACACACCACCATTGTATGAGTTCTCACACCTCCATTTTGACTTCACTCACCTCCATTCTATGTCTTCAAACACCTTCATTCTTACTTCAGAAACATCCATTCTATGACTTCACACACCTCCATTCTATGATTTCACACACCTCCATTCTATGACTTCACACACCTCCATTCTGTGACTTCACACACCTCCATTCTATGTCTTCACACACCTCCATTGTGACTTCACACACGTCCATTCTATGAGTTCACACACCTCCATTCTGACTTCACACACCTCCATTCTATGACTTCACACTCCTCCATTCTGACTTCACACAGCTCCATTCTGTGAATTCACAAAATTATATTCTATGATTTCACACACCTCCATACTGTGACTTCACACACATCCATCTATGACTTCAAACACCTCCATTCTGAGTTCACACACCTCCATTCTGTGACTTCACACACCTCCATTCTGACTTCACACACCTCCAATGTATGACTTCACACACCTCCATTCTGTGAATTCACACACTTCCATTCTGACGTCACACACCTCCATTCCATGAGTTCACACACCTCCATTCTAGGACTGCACACACCTCCATTCTGACATCACACACCTCCATTCTATGACTTCACAGACTTCGAATGTGTGACTTCACTCACCTCCATTCTATGACTTCACACTCCTCTATTCTATGACTTCCCACAACTCTTTTCTATGCCATCACCCACCTCTATTCTATGACTTCACACCTCCATTCTGACTTCACACATCTCCATTCTGTGACTTTACACACCTCCCTTTTATGACTTCACAAACCTCCATTCTATGACTTCACACACCTTCATTCTTACTTCAGAAACATCCATTCTATGACCACACACACCTCCATTCTATGACTTCACAAACCACCATTCTGTGACTTCCCACACCTCCATTCTGAGTTCACACATCTCCATTCTGTGATTTCACACACCTCCCTTCTGACTTCACACACCTCCGTTCTGTGACTTCACACACCTCCATTGTGAGTTCACCCACTTCCATTCTGTGACTTCACACACCTCTATTCTGTTACTTCACACACCTCCATATTGTGACTTCACACACCTCCATTCTATGACTTCACACACCTCCATTCTATGAATTCACACACTTCCATTCTGTGACTTCAAGCACCTCCATTGTATGACTTCACACACCTCCATTCTGTGACTTCACACACCTCAATTCTGAGTTCACACAACACCATTCTGTGACTTCACCCACCTCCATTCTGTGACTTCCACACCTCCATTCTATGACTTAACACACCTCCATTCTATGACTTCACACACCTCCATTCTATGACTTAACACACCTCCATTCTAAGAATTCACACACCTCCATTCTGTGACTTCACACACCTCCATTCTATGACTTCACACACCTCCATTCTATGAATTCACACACCTCCATTCTGTGACTTCAAGCACCTCCATTGTATGACTTCACACACCTCCATTCTGTGACTTCACACACCTCAATTCTGAGTTCACACAACACCATTCTGTGACTTCACACACCTCCATTCTGTGACTTCCACACCTCCATTCTATGACTTTACACACCTCCATTCTATGACTTCACACACCTCCATTCTATGACTTCACACACCTCCATTCTGTGCCTTCACACACCTCCATTCTGTCACTTCACCACCTCCATTCTATGACTTTACACACCTCCATTCTATGACTTCACACACCTGCATTGTGACTTCACCCATCTCCATTCTAGGAGTTCACACACCTGCATTGTGACTTCAGACACCTCCATTCTATGACTTCACACATCTCCATTCTGACTTCACACACCACCATTCTGTGACTTCACACACCTCCAATCTATGACTTCACACACTTCCAATCTATGACTTCACACACCTCCATTCTATGACTTCACACACCTCCATTCTATGACTTCATACACCTGCATTCTGACTTCAATCACCTCCATTCTCTGACTTCACAGACCTCGAATCTGTGACTTCACTCACCTCCATTCTATGACTTCACACTGCTCCATTCTATGACTTCCCACACCTCCTTTCTATGACTTCTCCCACCTCTATTCTATGACTTCACACCTAGATTCTGACTTCAGATACCTCCATTCTGTGACTTCACACACCTCCATTCCATGACTTCAAACACCTCCATTCTCTGACATCACACACCTCCATTCTGAGCTCACACAACTCCATTCGGTGACTTCACACACCTCCATTCGTAATTCACAAACTTCCATTCTATGACTTCACACACTTCCATTCTATGACTTCACACACCTCCATTCTGTGACTTCTCACACCTCCATTCTGAGTTCACACACCTCCATTCTGTGACCTCACACACCTCCATTCCGTGACTTCAAACACCTCCATTCTGTGACTTCACACACCTCCATTCTATGACTTCACACACTTCCATTCTATGACTTCAAACACCTCCATTCTCTGACTTCACACATCTCCATTCTTACTTCACACACCTCCATTCTGTGACTTCACACACCTCCATTCTGAGTTCACCCACCTCCATTCTGTGACTTCACACACCTCCATTCCGTGACTTCACACACCTCCATTCTGTGACTTCACACACCTCCATTCTATGACTTCACACACTTCCATTCTATGAATTCACACACCTCCATTCTGTGACTTCACACACCTCCATTCTATGACTTCACACACCTCCATTCTGTAACTTCACAAACCTCCATTCTGACTTCACACACCTCCATTCTATGAGTTCACACACCTCCATTCTGTAACTTCAGTCACCTCCATTCTATGACTTCACACACCTGCATTCTGACTTCAAACACCTCCATTCTCTGACTACACACACCTCCATTCTATGACTTCACACACCTCCATTCTGTAACTTCACACACTTCCAATGTTTGACTTCACAAACCTCCATTCCATGACTTCATACACCTCCATTCTATGACTTCACACACATCCATTCTTTGACTTCACACACCTCCATTTTGACTTCACACACCTCCATTCTGTGACTTCACACACCTGCATTTTTGACTTCACACACCACAATTTTGACTTCACACAAGTCCATTCATTGACTTCACACACCTCCATTCTCTGACTTCACACACCTCCATTTTGACTTCACACAGCTCCATTCTGAGTTCACACACCTCAATTCTGTGACTTCACACACCTCCATTCTGACTTCACACACCAATGTATGAGTTCACACACCTCCATTCTGTGAATTCACACACTTCCATTGTGACTTCACACACCTCCATTCTGTGAGTACACACACCTGCATTCTATGACTTCACACACCTCCATTCTTATTTCACACACCTCCATTCTATGACTTCACAGACCTCGAATCTGTGACTTCACTCATCTCCATTCTATGACTTCACACTGCTCCATTCTATGACTTCCCACACCTCCTTTCTATGACTTCACCCACCTCTATTCTATGACTTCACACCTAGATTCTGACTTCAGATACCTCCATTCTGTGACTTCACACACCTCCATTCTATGACTTCAAACACCTCCATTTTCTGACATCACACACCTCCATTCTGAGCTCACACAACTCCATTCGGTGACTTCACACACCTCCATTCTTAATTCACAAACCTCCATTCTATGACTTCACACACTTCCATTCTATGATTTCACACACCTCCATTCTATGACTTCTCACACCTCCATTCTGTAACTTCAATCACCTCCATTCTATGACTTCACACACCTCCATTGTGACTTCACACACCTCCATTCTATGAGTTCACACACCTCCATTCTGACTTCACAAACCTCCATTCTATGACTTCACACACTTCGAATCTGTGACTTCACTCACCTCCACTCTATGACTTCACACTTCTCCATTCTATGACTTCCCACGCCTCCTTTCTATGACTTCACCCACCCCCATTCTATGACTTCACACCTCCATTCTGACTTCACACACCTCCATTCTGTGACTTCACACACCACCATTGTATGAGTTCTCACAGCTCCATTTTGACTTCACTCACCTCCATTCTATGTCTTCAAACACCTTCATTCTTACTTCAGAAACATCCATTCTATGACTTCACACACCTCCATTCTATGATTTCACACACCTCCATTCTATGACTTCACACACCTCCATTCTGTGACTTCACACACCTCCATTCTATGTCTTCACACACCTCCATTGTGACTTCACACACGTCCATTCTATGAGTTCACACACCTCCATTCTGACTTCACACACCTCCATTCTATGACTTCACACTCCTCCATTCTGACTTCACACAGCTCCATTCTGTGAATTCACAAAATTATATTCTATTATTTCACACACCTCCATACTGTGACTTCACACACATCCATCTATGACTTCAAACACCTCCATTCTGAGTTCACACACCTCCATTCTGTGACTTCACACACCTCCATTCTGACTTCACACACCTCCAATGTATGACTTCACACACCTCCATTCTGTGAATTCACACACTTCCATTCTGACGTCACACAATTCCATTCCATGAATTCACACACCTCCATTCTAGGACTGCACACACCTCCATTCTGACATCACACACCTCCATTCTATGACTTCACAGACTTCGAATGTGTGACTTCACTCACCTCCATTCTATGACTTCACACTCCTCTATTCTATGACTTCCCACAACTCTTTTCTATGCCATCACCCACCTCTATTCTATGACTTCACACCTCCATTCTGACTTCACACACCTCCATTCTGTGACTTTACACACCTCCCTTTTATGACTTCACACACCTCCATTCTATGACTTCACACACCTCCATTCTTACTTCACACACCTCCATTATATGACTTCACAGACCTCGAATCTGTGACTTCACTCACCTCCATTCTATGACTTCACACTGCTCCATTCTATGACTTCCCACCCCTCCTTTCTATGACTTCACCCACCTCTATTCTATGACTTCACACCTAGATTCTGACTTCAGGTACCTCCATTCTGTGACTTCACACACCTCCATTCTATGACTTCAAACACCTCCATTCTCTGACATCACACACCTCCATTCAGAGCTCACACAACTCCATTCGGTGACTTCACACACCTCCATTCTTAATTCACAAACCTCCATTCTATGACTTCACACACTTCCATTCTATGACTTCACACACCTTCATTCTGTGACTTCTCATACCTCCATTCTGAGTTCACACACCTCCATTCTGTGACTTCACACACCTCCATTCCGTGACTTCAAACACCTCCATTCTCTGACATCACACACCTCCATTCTGAGTTCACACACCTCCATTCCGTGACTTCAAACACCTCCATTCTGTGACTTCACACACCTCCATTCTGTGACTTCACACACTTCCATTCTATGACTTCAAACACCTCCATTCTCTGCCTTCACACATCTCCATTCTCTGCCTTCACACACCTCAATTCTATGACTTCACACAGTTCCATTCTAGGACTTCACACACCTCCATTCTGTGACTTCACACACCTCCATTCTGTGACTTCACACACCTCCATTCTGAGTTCACCCACCTCCATTCTGTGACTTCACACACCTCCATTCCGTGACTTCACACACCTCCATTCTGTGACTTCACACACCTCCATTCTATGACTTCACACACTTCCATTCTATGACTTCACACACCTCCATTCTGTGACTTCACACACCTCCATTCTATGACTTCACACACCTCCATTCTGTAACTTCACACACCTCCTTTCTGATTTCACACACCTCCATTCTATGACTTCACACACCTCCATTCTCTAACTTCAATCACCTCCATTCTATGACTTCACACACCTCCATTGTGACTTCACACACCTCCATTCTATGGGTTCACACACCTCCATTCTGACTTCACAAACCTCCATTCTATGACTTCACAGACTTCAAATCTGTGACTTTACTCACATCCACTCTTTGACTTCACACTTCTCCATTCTATGACTTCCCACGCCTCCTTTCTATGACTTCACCCACCCCCATTCTATGACTTCACACCTCCATTCTGACTTCACACACCTCCATTCTGTGACTTCACACACCACCATTCTATGAGTTCACACACCTCCAATTTGACTTCAGTCACCTCCCTTCTATGTCTTCAAACACCTTCATTCTTATTTCAGAAACATCCATTCTATGACTTCACACACCTCCATTCTATGATTTCACACACCTCCATTCTATGACTTCACAGACTTCGAATCTGTGACTTCACTCACCTCCATTCTATGACTTCACACTCCTCTATTCTATGATTCCCACAACTCTTTTCTATGCCATCACCCACCTCTATTCTATGACTTTACACACCTCCATTCTATGACTTCACACACCTTCATTCTTACTTCAGAAACATCCATTCTATGACCTCACACACCTCCATTCTATGACTTCACAAACCTCCATTCTGTGACTTCCCACACCTCCATTCTGAGTTCACATATCTCCATTCTGTGACTTCACACACCTCCCTTCTGACTTCACACCTCCGTTCTGTGACTTCACACACCTCCATTGTGAGTTCACCCACTTCCATTCTGTGACTTCACACACCTCTATTCTGTTACTTCACACACCTCCATTCTGTGACTTCACACACCTCCATTCTGTGACTCACACACCTCCATTCTATGAATTCACACACCTCCATTCTGTGACTTCAAGCACCTCCATTGTATGACTTCACACACCTCCATTCTGTGACTTCACACACCTCAATTCTGAGTTCACACAACACCATTCTGTGACTTCACCCACCTCCATTCTGTGACTTCCACACCTCCATTCTATGACTTAACACACCTCCATTCTATGATTTCACACACCTCCATTCTATGACTTCACACACCTCCATTCTATGACTTCACACACCTCCATTCTGTGACTTCACACACCTCCATTCCATGACTTCACACACCTCCATTCTATGAATTCACACACCTCCATTCTGTGACTTCAAGCACCTCCATTGTATGACTTCACACACCTCCATTCTGTGACTTCACACACCTGAATTCTGAGTTCACACAACACCATTGTGTGACTTCACCCACCTCCATTCTGTGACTTCCACACCTCCATTCTATGACTTAACACACCTCCATTCTATGACTTCACACACCTCCATTCTATGACTTCACACACCTCCATTCTGTGCCTTCACACACCTCCATTCTGTCACTTCACCACCTCCATTCTATGACTTTACACACCTCCATTCTATGACTTCACACACCTGCATTGTGACTTCACCCATCTCCATTCTAGGAGTTCACACACCTGCATTGTGACTTCAGACACCTCCATTCTATGACTTCACACATCTCCATTGTGACTTCACACACCACCATTCTGTGACTTCACACACCTCCATTCTATGACTTCACACACCTCCATTCTTTGACTTCACACACCTCCATTCTATGACTTCACACACCTCCAATCTAAGACTTCACACACTTCCAATTTATGACTTCACACACCTCCATTCTATGACTTCACACACCTCCATTCTATGACTTCACACACCTGCATTCTGACTTCAAACACCTCCATTCTCTGACTTCACACACCTCCATTCTATGACTTCACACACCTCCATTCTGTAACTTCACACACCTCCACTCTGACTTCACACACCTCCATTCTATGACTTCACACACCTCCATTCTGTAACTTCATTCACCTCCATTCTATGACTTCACACACCTCCATTGTGACTTCACACACCTCCATTCTATGAGTTCACACACCTCCATTCTGACTTCACAAACCTCCATTCTATGACTTCACACACTTCGAATCTGTGACTTCACTCACCTCCACTCTATGACTTCACACTTCTCCATTCTATGACTTCCCACGCCTCCTTTCTATGACTTCACCTACCCCCATTCTATGACTGCACACCTCCATTCTGACTTCACACACCTCCATTCTGTGACTTCACACACCACCATTGTATGAGTTCTCACACCTCCATTTTGACTTCACTCACCTCCATT
The DNA here is from genome assembly GCF_031878675.1 of Megascapheus bottae. NCBI lineage: Eukaryota > Metazoa > Chordata > Mammalia > Rodentia > Geomyidae > Megascapheus > Megascapheus bottae. The sequence goes on from NW_028327691.1 coordinate 1,125,505, forward strand.
CTATGTCTTCAAACACCTTCATTCTTACTTCAGAAACATCCATTCTATGACTTCACACACCTCCATTCTATGATTTCACACACCTCCATTCTATGACTTCACACACCTCCATTCTGTGACTTCACACACCTCCATTCTATGTCTTCACACACCTCCATTGTGACTTCACACACGTCCATTCTATGAGTTTACACACCTCCATTCTGACTTCACACACCTCCATTCTATGACTTCACACTCCTCCATTCTGACTTCACACAGCTCCATTCTGTGAATTCACAAAATTATATTCTATGATTTCACACACCTCCATACTGTGACTTCACACACATCCATCTATGACTTCAAACACCTCCATTCTGAGTTCACACACCTCCATTCTGTGACTTCACACACCTCCATTCTGACTTCACACACCTCCAATGTATGACTTCACACACCTCCATTCTGTGAATTCACACACTTCCATTCTGACGTCACACACCTCCATTCCATGAGTTCACACACCTCCATTCTAGGACTGCACACACCTCCATTCTGACATCACACACCTCCATTCTATGACTTCACAGACTTCGAATGTGTGACTTCACTCACCTCCATTCTATGACTTCACACTCCTCTATTCTATGACTTCCCACAACTCTTTTCTATGCCATCACCCACCTCTATTCTATGACTTCACACCTCCATTCTGACTTCACACATCTCCATTCTGTGACTTTACACACCTCCCTTTTATGACTTCACAAACCTCCATTCTATGACTTCACACACCTTCATTCTTACTTCAGAAACATCCATTCTATGACCACACACACCTCCATTCTATGACTTCACAAACCACCATTCTGTGACTTCCCACACCTCCATTCTGAGTTCACACATCTCCATTCTGTGATTTCACACACCTCCCTTCTGACTTCACACACCTCCGTTCTGTGACTTCACACACCTCCATTGTGAGTTCACCCACTTCCATTCTGTGACTTCACACACCTCTATTCTGTTACTTCACACACCTCCATTCTGTGACTTCACACACCTCCATTCTATGACTTCACACACCTCCATTCTATGAATTCACACACTTCCATTCTGTGACTTCAAGCACCTCCATTGTATGACTTCACACACCTCCATTCTGTGACTTCACACACCTCAATTCTGAGTTCACACAACACCATTCTGTGACTTCACCCACCTCCATTCTGTGACTTCCACACCTCCATTCTATGACTTAACACACCTCCATTCTATGACTTCACACACCTCCATTCTATGACTTAACACACCTCCATTCTAAGACTTCACACACCTCCATTCTGTGACTTCACACACCTCCATTCTATGACTTCACACACCTCCATTCTATGAATTCACACACCTCCATTCTGTGACTTCAAGCACCTCCATTGTATGACTTCACACACCTCCATTCTGTGACTTCACACACCTCAATTCTGAGTTCACACAACACCATTCTATGACTTCACACACCTCCATTCTGTGACTTCCACACCTCCATTCTATGACTTAACACACCTCCATTCTATGACTTCACACACCTCCATTCTATGACTTCACACACCTCCATTCTGTGCCTTCACACACCTCCATTCTGTCACTTCACCACCTCCATTCTATGACTTTACACACCTCCATTCTATGACTTCACACACCTGCATTGTGACTTCACCCATCTCCATTCTAGGAGTTCACACACCTGCATTGTGACTTCAGACACCTCCATTCTATGACTTCACACATCTCCATTCTGACTTCACACACCACCATTCTGTGACTTCACACACCTCCATTCTATGACTTCACACACCTCCATTCTTTGACTTCACACACCTCCATTCTATGACTTCACACACCTCCAATCTATGACTTCACACACTTCCAATCTATGACTTCACACACCTCCATTCTATGACTTCACACACCTCCATTCTATGACTTCATACACCTGCATTCTGACTTCAATCACCTCCATTCTCTGACTTCACAGACCTCGAATCTGTGACTTCACTCACCTCCATTCTATGACTTCACACTGCTCCATTCTATGACTTCCCACACCTCCTTTCTATGACTTCTCCCACCTCTATTCTATGACTTCACACCTAGATTCTGACTTCAGATACTTCCATTCTGTGACTTCACACACCTCCATTCCATGACTTCAAACACCTCCATTCTCTGACATCACACACCTCCATTCTGAGCTCACACAACTCCATTCGGTGACTTCACACACCTCCATTCGTAATTCACAAACCTCCATTCTATGACTTCACACACTTCCATTCTATGACTTCACACACCTCCATTCTGTGACTTCTCACACCTCCATTCTGAGTTCACACACCTCCATTCTGTGACCTCACACACCTCCATTCCGTGACTTCAAACACCTCCATTCTGTGACTTCACACACCTCCATTCTATGACTTCACACACTTCCATTCTATGACTTCAAACACCTCCATTCTCTGACTTCACACATCTCCATTCTTACTTCACACACCTCCATTCTGTGACTTCACACACCTCCATTCTGAGTTCACCCACCTCCATTCTGTGACTTCACACACCTCCATTCCGTGACTTCACACACCTCCATTCTGTGACTTCACACACCTCCATTCTATGACTTCACACACTTCCATTCTATGACTTCACACACCTCCATTCTGTGACTTCACACACCTCCATTCTATGACTTCACACACCTCCATTCTGTAACTTCACAAACCTCCATTCTGACTTCACACACCTCCATTCTATGAGTTCACACACCTCCATTCTGTAACTTCAGTCACCTCCATTCTATGACTTCACACACCTGCATTCTGACTTCAAACACCTCCATTCTCTGACTTCACACACCTCCATTCTATGACTTCACACACCTCCATTCTGTAACTTCACACACTTCCAATGTTTGACTTCACAAACCTCCATTCCATGACTTCATACACCTCCATTCTATGACTTCACACACATCCATTCTTTGACTTCACACACCTCCATTTTGACTTCACACACCTCCATTCTGTGACTTCACACACCTGCATTTTTGACTTCACACACCACAATTTTGACTTCACACAAGTCCATTCATTGACTTCACACACCTCCATTCTCTGACTTCACACACCTCCATTTTGACTTCACACAGCTCCATTCTGAGTTCACACACCTAAATTCTGTGACTTCACACACCTCCATTCTGACTTCACACACCAATGTATGAGTTCACACACCTCCATTCTGTGAATTCACACACTTCCATTGTGACTTCACACACCTCCATTCTGTGAGTACACACACCTGCATTCTATGACTTCACACACCTCCATTCTTACTTCGCACACCTCCATTCTATGACTTCACAGACCTCGAATCTGTGACTTCACTCACCTCCATTCTATGACTTCACACTGCTCCATTCTATGACTTCCCACACCTCCTTTCTATGACTTCACCCACCTCTATTCTATGACTTCACACCTAGATTCTGACTTCAGATACCTCCATTCTGTGACTTCACACACCTCCATTCTATGACTTCAAACACCTCCATTTTCTGACATCTCACACCTCCATTCTGAGCTCACACAACTCCATTCGTTGACTTCACACACCTCCATTCTTAATTCACAAACCTCCATTCTATGACTTCACACACTTCCATTCTATGACTTCACACACCTCCATTCTATGACTTCTCACACCTCCATTCTAAGTTCACACACCTCCATTCTGTGACCTCACACACCTCCATTCCGTGACTTCAAACACCTCCATTCTGTGACTTTACACACCTCCATTCTATGACTTCACACACTTCCATTCTATGACTTCAAACACCTCCATTCTCTGACTTCAAACATCTCCATTCTTACTTCACACACCTCCATTCTATGACTTCACACACTTCCATTCTAGGACTTCACACACCTCCATTCTGTGACTTCACACACCTCCATTCTGAGTTCACCCACCTCTATTCTGTGACTTCACACACCTCCATTTCGTGACTTCACACACCTCCATTCTATGACTTCACACACTTCCATTCTATGACTTCACACACCTCCATTCTGTGACTTCACACACCTCCATTCTATGACTTCACACACCTCCATTCTGTAAATTCACACACCTCCATTCTGACTTCACACACCTCCATTCTATGACTTCACACACCTCCATTCTGTAACTTCAATCACCTCCATTCTATGACTTCAAACACCTGCATTCTGACTTCAAACACCTGCATTCTCTGACTTCACACACCTCCATTCTATGACTTCACACACCTCCATTCTGTAACTTCACACACTTCCAATGTTTGACTTCACAAACCTCCATTCCATGACTTCATACACCTCCATTCTATGACTTCACACACATCCATTCTGTGACTTCACACACCGCCATTCTGACTTCACACTCCTCCATTCTGTGAGTTCACAAAACTCCATTCTATGATTTCACACACCTCCATACTATGACGTCACACACCTCCATCTGTGACTTCACACACCTCCATTCTGAGTTCACACACCTCAATTCTGTGACTTCACACACCTCCATTCTGACTTCACACACCAATGTATGACTTCACACACCTCCATTCTGTGAATTCACACACTTCCATTGTGACGTCACACACCTCCATTCTATGAGTTCACACACCTCCATTCTATGACTTCACACACCTCCATTCTTACTTCACACACCTCCATTCTATGACTTCACAGACCTCGAATCTGTGACTTCACTCACCTCCATTCTATGACTTCACACTGCTCCATTCTATGACTTCCCACCCCTCCTTTCTATGACTTCACCCACCTCGATTCTATGACTTCACACCTAGATTCTGACTTCAGATACCTCGATTCTGTGACTTCACACACCTCCATTCTATGACTTCAAACACCTCCATTCTCTGACATCACACACCTCCATTCTGAGCTCACACAACTCCATTCTGTGACCTCACACACCTCCATTCCGTGACTTCAAACACCTCCATTCTCTGACATCACACACCTCCATTTTGAGTTCACACACCTCCATTCTGTAACTTCACACACTTCCAATGTTTGACTTCACAAACCTCCATTCATGACTTCATACACCTCCATTCTATGACTTCACACACATCCATTCTGTGACTTCAAACACCCCCATTCTGTGACTTCACACACCTCCATTCTATGACTTCACACACTTCCATTCTATGACTTCACACACTTCCATTCTAGGACTTCACACACCTCCATTCTGTGACTTCACACACCTCCATTCTGAGTTCACCCACCTCAATTCTGTGACTTCACACACCTCCATTCCGTGACTTCACACACTTCCATTCTATGACTTCACACACCTCCATTCTGTGACTTCACACACCTCCATTCTATGACTTCACACACCTCCATTCTGTAACTTCACACACCTCCTTTCTGACTTCACACACCTCCATTTATGACTTCACACACCTCCATTCTGTAACTTCAATCACCTCCATTCTATGACTTCACACACCTCCATTGTGACTTCACACACCTAAATTCTATGAGTTCACACACCTCCATTCTGACTTCACAAACCTCCATTCTATGACTACACAGACTTCGAATCTGTGACTTCACTCACATCCACTCTATGACTTCACACTTCTCCATTCTATGACTTCCCACGCCTCCTTTCTATGACTTCACCCACCCCCATTCTATGACTTCACCCCTCCATTCTGACTTCACACACTTCCATTCTGTGACTTCACACACCACCATTCTATGAGTTCACACACCTCCAATTTGACTTCAGTCACCTCCATTCTATGTCTTCAAACACCTTCATTCTTACTTCAGAAACATCCATTCTATGACTTCACACACCTCCATTCTATGATTTCACACACCTCCATTCTATGACTTCACAGACTTCGAATCTGTGACTTCACTCACCTCCATTCTATGACTTCACACTCCTATATTCTATGACTTCCCACAACTCTTTTCTGTGCCATCACCCACCTCTATTCTATGACTTCACACCTCCATTCTGACTTCACACATCTCCATTCTGTGACTTTACACACCTCCCTTCTATGACTTCACCCACCTCCATTCTATGACTTCACACACCTTCATTCTTACTTCAGAAACATCCATTCTATGACCTCACACACCTCCATTCTATGACTTCACAAACCTCCGTTCTGTGACTTCCCACACCTGCATTCTGAGTTCACTCATCTCCATTCTGTGACTTCACACACCTCCCTTCTGACTTCACACACCTCCGTTCTGTGACTTAACACACCTCCATTGTGAGTTCACCCACTTCCATTCTGTGACTTCACACACCTCTATTCTGTTACTTCACACACCTCCATTCTGTGACTTCACACACCTCCATTCTATGACTTCAAACACCTCCATTCTCTGACATCACACACCTCCATTCTGAGATCACACAACTCCATTCGGTGACCTCACACACCTCCATTCTTAATTCACAAACCTCCATTCTATGACTTCACACACCTCCATTCTAGGAATTCACACACCTCCATTCTGACATCACAAACCTCCATTCTATTACTTCACAGACTTCGAATCTGTGACTTCACTCACCTCCATTCTATGACTTCACACTCCTCTATTCTATGACTTCCCGCAACTCTTTTCTATGCCATCACCCACCTCTATTCTATGACTTCACACCTCCATTCTGACTTCACACATCTCCATTCTGTGACTTTACACACCTCGCTTCTATGACTTCACACACCTCCACTCCATGACTTCACACACCTCCATTCTATGAGTTCACACACCTCCATTCTTTGAGTTCACACACCTCCATTTTGACTTCCCACACCTCCATTCTATGACTTCACACACCTTCATTCATACTTCAGAAACATCCAATCTATGACTGCACACACCTCCATTCTGAATTCACACAGCTCCATTCTATGACTTCACACACCTCCATTCTGTGACTTCACACACTTCCATTCTATGACTTCACACACCTTCATTCTTCCTTCACAAACAGCCATTCTATGACTTCACACACCTCCATTCTATGACTTCACACACCTCCAATTTGTGACTTCACACACCTCCATTCTATGTCTTCACACACCTCCATTGTGACTTCACACACCTCCATTCTATGAGTTCACACACCTCCATTCTAACTTCACACACCTCCATTCTATGACTTCACACTCCGCCATTCTGACTTCACACTCCTCCATTCTGTGAATTCACAAAACTCCATTCTATGATTTCACACACCTCCATACTATGACGTCACACACCTCCATCTATGACTTCACACACCCCATTCTGAGATCACACACCTCAATTCTGTGACATCACACACCTCCATTCTGACTTCACACACCAATGTATGACTTCACACACCTCCATTCTGTGAATTCACACACTTCAATTCTGACGTCACACACATCCATTCTATGAGTTCACACACCTCCATTCTATGACTTCACACACCTCCATTCTTACTTCACACACCTCCATTCTATGACTTCACAGTGCTCCATTCTATGACTTCCCACGCCTCCTTTCTATGACTTCACCCACCTCCATTCTATGACTTCACACACATCCATTCTTTGACTTCACACACCTCCATTTTGACTTCACACACCTCCATTCTGTGACTTCACACACCTCCATTTTGACTTCACACACCTCCATTCTGTGACTTCACACACCTGCATTTTTGACTTCACACACCACAATTTTGACTTCACACAAGTCCATTCATTGACTTCACACACCTCCATTTTGACTTCACACACCTCCATTCTGTGACTTCACACACCTGCATTTTTGACTTCACACACCACAATTTTGACTTCACACAAGTCCATTCATTGACTTCACACACCTCCATTCTCTGACTTCACACACCTCCATTTTGACTTCACACACCGCCATTCTGACTTCACACTCCTCCATTGTGTGAATTCACAAAACTCCATTCTATGATTTCACACACCTCCATACTATGACGTCACACACCTCCATCTATGACTTCACACACCTCCATTCTGAGTTCACACACCTCAATTCTGTGACTTCACACACCTCCATTCTGACTTCACACACCAATGTATGACTTCACACACCTCCATTCTGTCAATTCACACACTTCCATTGTGACGTCACACACCTCCATTCTATGAGTTCACACACCTCCATTCTATGATTCACACACCTCCATTCTTACTTCACACACCTCCATTCTATGACTTCACAGACCTCGAATCTGTGACTTCACTCACCTCCATTCTATGACTTCACACTGCTCCATTCTATGACTTCCCACACCTCCTTTCTATGACTTCACCCACCTCTATTCTATGACTTCACACCTAGATTCTGACTTCAGATACCTCCATTCTGTGACTTCACACACCTCCATTCTATGACTTCAAACACCTCCATTCTCTGACATCACACACCTCCATTCTGAGCTCACACAACTCCATTCGGTGACTTCACACACCTCCATTCTTAATTCACAAACCTCCATTCTATGACTTCTCACACCTCCATTATAAGTTCACACACCTCCATTCTGTGACCTCACACACCTCCATTCTATGACTTCACACACTTCCATTCTATGACTTCAAACACCTCAATTCTCTGACTTCACACATCTCCATTCTTACTTCACACACCTCCATTCTATGACTTCACACACTTCCATTCAATGACTTCAAACACCTCCATTCTCTGACTTCACACATCTCCATTCTTACTTCACACACCTCCATTCTATGACTTCACACACTTCCATTCTATGACTTCACACATCTCCATCTGACTTCACACACCACCATTCTGTGACTTCACACACGTCCATTCTATGACTTCACACACCTCCATTCTTTGACTTCACACACGTCCATTCTATGACTTCACACACCTCCAATCTATGACTTCACACACTTCCAATCTATAACTTCACACACCTCCATTCTATGACTTCACACACCTCCATTCTATGACTTCACACACCTGCATTCTGACTTCAAACACCTCCATTCTCTGACTTCACACACCTCCATTCCATGACTTCACACACCTCCATTCTGTAACTTCACACACTTCCAATGTTTGACTTCACAAACCTCCATTCCATGACTTCATAAACCTCCATTCTATGACTTCACACACATCCATTCTTTGACTTCGCACACCTCCATTTTGGCTTCACACACCTCCATTCTGTGACTTCACACACCTGCATTTTTGACTTCACACACCACAATTTTGACTTCACACAAGTCCATTCATTGACTTCACACACCTCCATTCTCTGACTTCACACACCTCCATTTTGACTTCACACACCGCCATTCTGACTTCACACTCCTCCATTCTGTGAATTCACAAAACTCCATTCTATGATTTCACACACCTCCATACTATGACGTCACACACCTCCATCTATGACTTCACACACCTCCATTCTGAGTTCACACACCTCAATTCTGTGACTTCACACACCTCCATTCTGACTTCACACACCAATGTATGACTTCACACACCTCCATTCTGTGAATTCACACACTTCCATTGTGACGTCACACACCTCCATTCTATGACTTCACACACCTCCATTCTATGACTTCACACACCTCCATTCTTATTTCACACACCTCCATTCTATGACTTCACAGACCTCGAATCTGTGACTTCACTCACCTCCATTCTATGACTTCACACTGCTCCATTCTATGACTTCCCACACCACCTTTCAATGACTTCACCCACCTCTATTCTATGACTTCACACCTAGATTCTGACTTCAGATACCTCCATTCTGTGACTTCATACACTTCCATTCTATGACTTCAAACACCTCCATTCTCTGACATCACACACCTCCATTCTGAGCTCACACAACTCCATTCGGTGACTTCACACACCTCCATTCCTAATTCACAAACCTCCATTTTATGACTTCACACACTTTCATTCTATGACTTCACACACCTCCATTCTGTGACTTCTCACACCTCCATTCTGAGTTCACACACCTCCATTCTGTGACCTCACACACCTCCATTCCGTGACTTCAAACACCTCCATTCTGTGACTTCACACACCTCCATTCTATGACTTCACACACTTCCATTCTATGACTTCAAACACCTCCATTCTCTGACTTCGCACAACTCCATTCTTACTTCACACACCTCCATTCTATGACTTCACACAATTCCATTCTAGGACTTCACACACCTCCATTCTGTGACTTCACACACCTCCATTCTGAGTTCACCCACCTCCATTCTGTGACTTCACACACCTCCATTCCGTGACTTCACACACCTCCATTCTGTGACTTCACACACCTCCATTCTATGACTTCACACACTTCCATTCTATGACTTCACACACCTCCATTCTGTGACTTCACACACCTCCATTCTATGACTTCACACACCTCTATTCTGTAACTTCACACACCTCCATTCTGACTTCACACACCTCCATTCTATGACTTCACACACCTCCATTCTGTAACTTCAATCACCTCCATTCTATGACTTCACACACCCTCCATTGTGACTTCACACACCTCCATTCTATGAGTTCACTCACCTCCATTCTGACTTCACAAACCTCCATTCTATGACTTCACAGACTTCGAATCTGTGACTTCACTCACCTCCACTCTATGACTTCACACTTCTCCATTCTATGACTTCCCACGCCTCCTTTCTATGACTTCACCCACCCCCATTCTATGACTTCACACCTCCATTCTGACTTCACACACCTCCATTCTGTGACTTCACACACCACCATTCTATGAGTTCACACACCTCCATTTTGACTTCACTCACCTCCATTCTATGTCTTCAAACACCTTCAATCTTACTTCAGAAACATCCATTCTATGACTTCACACACCTCCATTCTATGACTTCACACACCTCCATTCTGTGACTTCACACACCTCCATTCTGTGACTTCACACACCTCCGTTCTGTGAATTCACACACTTCCATTCTGACGTCACACACCTCCATTCCATGAGTTCACACACCTCCATTCTAGGACTGCACACACCCCCATTCTGACATCACACACCTCCATTCTATGACTTCACAGACTTCGAATCTGTGACTTCACTCACCTCCATTCTATGACTTCACACTCCTCTATTCTATGACTTCCCACAACTCTTTTCTATGCCTCACCCACCTCTATTCTATGACTTCACACCTCCATTCTGACATCACACATCTCCATTCTGTGACTTTACACACCTCCCTTCTATGACTTCACACACCTCCATTCTATGACTTTACACACATTCATTCTTACTTCAGAAACATCCATTCTATGACCTCACACACCTCCGTTCTATGACTTCACAAACCTCCATTCTGTGACTTCCCACACCTCCATTCTGAGTTCACACATCTCCATTCTGTGACTTCACACACCTCCCTTCTGACTTCACACACCTCCGTTCTGTGACTTCACACACCTCCATTGTGAGTTCACCCACTTCCATTCTGTGACTTCACACACCTCTATTCTGTTACTTCACACACCTCCATTCTGTGACTTCACACACCTCCATTCTATGACTTCACACACCTCCATTCTATGAATTCACACACCTCCATTCTGTGACTTCAAGCACCTCCACTGTATGACTTCACACACCTCCATTCTGTGACTTCTCATACCTCCATTCTGAGTTCACACACCTCCATTCTGTGACCTCACACACCTCCATTCCTTGACTTCAAACACCTCCATTCTCTGACATCACACACCTCCATTCTGAGTTCACACACCTCCATTCTGTGACCTCACACACCTCCATTGTGACTTCACACACCTCTATTCTAAGACTGCACACACCCCCATTCTGACATCACACACCTCCATTCTATGACTTCAAAACTTCGAATCTGTGACTTCACTCATCTCCATTCTATGACTTCACACTCCTCTATTCTATGACTTCCCACAACTCTTTTCTATGCCATCACCCACCTCTATTCTATGACTTCACACCTCCATTCTGACTTCACACATCTCCATTCTGTGACTTTACACACCTCCCTTCTATGACTTCACACACCTCCATTCTATGACTTCACACACATTCATTCTTACTTCAGAAACATCCATTCTATGACCTCACACACCTCCATTCTATGACTTCACAAACCTCCATTCTGTGACTTCCCACACCTCCATTCTGAGTTCACACATCTCCATTCTGTGACTTCACACACCTCCCTTCTGACTTCACACACCTCCGTTCTGTGACTTCACACACCTCCATTGTGAGTTCACCCAATTCCATTTTGTGACTTCACACACCTCTATTCTGTTACTTCACACACCTCCATTCTGTGACTTCACACACCTCCATTCTATGACTTCACACACCTCCATTCTATGAATTCACACACCTCCATTCTGTGACTTCAAGCACCTCCATTGTATGACTTCACACACCTCCATTCTGTGACTTCACACACCTCAATTCTGAGTTCACACAACACCATTCTGTGACTTCACCCACCTCCATTCTGTGACTTCCACACCTCCATTCTATGACTTAACACACCTCCATTCTATGACTTCACACACCTCCATTCTATGACTTAACACACCTCCATTCTATGACTTCACACACCTCCATTCTGTGACTTCACACACCTCCAATCTATGACTTCACACACCTCCATTCTATGAATTCACACACCTCCATTCTGTGACTTCAAGCACCTCCATTGTATGACTTCACACACCTCCACTCTGTGACTTCACACACCTCAATTCTGAGTTCACACAACACCATTCTGTGACTTCACCCACCTCCATTCTGTGACTTCCACACCTCCATTCTATGACTTAACACACCTCCATTCTATGACTTCACACACCTCCATTCTATGACTTCACACACCTCCATTCTGTGCCTTCACACACCTCCATTCTGTCACTTCACCACCTCCATTCTATGACTTTACACACCTCCATTCTATGACTCCACACACCTGCATTGTGACTTCACCCATCTCCATTCTAGGAGTTCACACACCTGCATTGTGACTTCAGACACCTCCATTCTATGACTTCACACATCTCCATTCTGACTTCACACACCACCATTCTGTGACTTCACACACCTCCATTCTATGACTTCACACACCTCCAATCTATGACTTCACACACTTCCAATCTATGACTTCACACACCTCCATTCTATGACTTCACACACCTCCATTCTATGACTTCACACACCTGCATTGTGACTTCAAACACCTCTATTCTCTGACTTCACACACCTCCATTCTCTGACTTCACACACCTCCATTCTGTAACTTCACACACTTCCAATGTTTGACTTCACAAACCTCCATTCCATGACTTCATAAACCTCCATTCTATGACTTCACACACATCCATTCTTTGACTTCGCACACCTCCATTTTGGCTTCACACACCTCCATTCTGTGACTTCACACACCTGCATTTTTGACTTCACACACCACAATTTTGACTTCACACAAGTCCATTCATTGACTTCACACACCTCCATTCTCTGACTTCACACACCTCCATTTTGACTTCACACACCGCCATTCTGACTTCACACTCCTCCATTCTGTGAATTCACAAAACTCCATTCTATGATTTCACACACCTCCATACTATGACGTCACACACCTCCATCTATGACTTCACACACCTCCATTCTGAGTTCACACACCTCAATTCTGTGACTTCACACACCTCCATTCTGACTTCACACACCAATGTATGACTTCACACACCTCCATTCTGTGAATTCACACACTTCCATTGTGACGTCACACACCTCCATTCTATGACTTCACACACCTCCATTCTATGACTTCACACACCTCCATTCTTATTTCACACACCTCCATTCTATGACTTCACAGACCTCGAATCTCTGACTTCACTCACCTCCATTCTATGACTTCACACTGCTCCATTCTATGACTTCCCACACCACCTTTCAATGACTTCACCCACCTCTATTCTATGACTTCACACCTAGATTCTGACTTCAGATACCTCCATTCTGTGACTTCATACACTTCCATTCTATGACTTCAAACACCTCCATTCTCTGACATCACACACCTCCATTCTGAGCTCACACAACTCCATTCGGTGACTTCACACACCTCCATTCCTAATTCACAAACCTCCATTTTATGACTTCACACACTTTCATTCTATGACTTCACACACCTCCATTCTGTGACTTCTCACACCTCCATTCTGAGTTCACACACCTCCATTCTGTGACCTCACACACCTCCATTCCGTGACTTCAAACACCTCCATTCTGTGACTTCACACACCTCCATTCTATGACTTCACACACTTCCATTCTATGACTTCAAACACCTCCATTCTCTGACTTCGCACATCTCCATTCTTACTTCACACACCTCCATTCTATGACTTCACACAATTCCATTCTAGGACTTCACACACCTCCATTCTGTGACTTCACACACCTCCATTCTGAGTTCACCCACCTCCATTCTGTGACTTCACACACCTCCATTCCGTGACTTCACACACCTCCATTCTGTGACTTCACACACCTCCATTCTATGACTTCACACACTTCCATTCTATGACTTCACACACCTCCATTCTGTGACTTCACACACCTCCATTCTATGACTTCACACACCTCTATTCTGTAACTTCACACACCTCCATTCTGACTTCACACACCTCCATTCTATGACTTCACACACCTCCATTCTGTAACTTCAATCACCTCCATTCTATGACTTCACACACCTCCATTGTGACTTCACACACCTCCATTCTATGAGTTCACTCACCTCCATTCTGACTTCACAAACCTCCATTCTATGACTTCACAGACTTCGAATCTGTGACTTCACTCACCTCCACTCTATGACTTCACACTTCTCCATTCTATGACTTCCCACGCCTCCTTTCTATGACTTCACCCACCCCCATTCTATGACTTCACACCTCCATTCTGACTTCACACACCTCCATTCTGTGACTTCACACACCACCATTCTATGAGTTCACACACCTCCATTTTGACTTCACTCACCTCCATTCTATGTCTTCAAACACCTTCAATCTTACTTCAGAAACATCCATTCTATGACTTCACACACCTCCATTCTATGACTTCACACACCTCCATTCTGTGACTTCACACACCTCCATTCTGTGACTTCACACACCTCCGTTCTGTGAATTCACACACTTCCATTCTGACGTCACACACCTCCATTCCATGAGTTCACACACCTCCATTCTAGGACTGCACACACCCCCCATTCTGACATCACACACCTCCATTCTATGACTTCACAGACTTCGAATCTGTGACTTCACTCACCTCCATTCTATGACTTCACACTCCTCTATTCTATGACTTCCCACAACTCTTTTCTATGCCATCACCCACCTCTATTCTATGACTTCACACCTCCATTCTGACATCACACATCTCCATTCTGTGACTTTACACACCTCCCTTCTATGACTTCACACACCTCCATTCTATGACTTTACACACATTCATTCTTACTTCAGAAACATCCATTCTATGACCTCACACACCTCCGTTCTATGACTTCACAAACCTCCATTCTGTGACTTCCCACACCTCCATTCTGAGTTCACACATCTCCATTCTGTGACTTCACACACCTCCCTTCTGACTTCACACACCTCCGTTCTGTGACTTCACACACCTCCATTGTGAGTTCACCCACTTCCATTCTGTGACTTCACACACCTCTATTCTGTTACTTCACACACCTCCATTCTGTGACTTCACACACCTCCATTCTATGACTTCACACACCTCCATTCTATGAATTCACACACCTCCATTCTGTGACTTCAAGCACCTCCACTGTATGACTTCACACACCTCCATTCTGTGACTTCTCATACCTCCATTCTGAGTTCACACACCTCCATTCTGTGACCTCACACACCTCCATTCCTTGACTTCAAACACCTCCATTCTCTGACATCACACACCTCCATTCTGAGTTCACACACCTCCATTCTGTGACCTCACACACCTCCATTGTGACTTCACACACCTCTATTCTAAGACTGCACACACCCCCATTCTGACATCACACACCTCCATTCTATGACTTCACAGACTTCGAATCTGTGACTTCACTCACCTCCATTCTATGACTTCACACTCCTCTATTCTATGACTTCCCACAACTCTTTTCTATGCCATCACCCACCTCTATTCTATGACTTCACACCTCCATTCTGACTTCACACCTCTCCATTCTGTGACTTTACACACCTCCCTTCTATGACTTCACACACCTCCATTCTATGACTTCACACACATTCATTCTTACTTCAGAAACAATCCATTCTATGACCTCACACACCTCCATTCTATGACTTCACAAACCTCCATTCTGTGACTTCCCACACCTCCATTCTGAGTTCACACATCTCCATTCTGTGACTTCACACACCTCCCTTCTGACTTCACACACCTCCGTTCTGTGACTTCACACACCTCCATTGTGAGTTCACCCACTTCCGTTCTGTGACTTCACACACCTCTATTCTGTTACTTCACACACCTCCATTCTGTGACTTCACACACCTCCATTCTATGACTTCACACACCTCCATTCTATGAATTCACACACCTCCATTCTGTGACTTCAAGCACCTCCATTGTATGACTTCACACACCTCCATTCTGTGACTTCACACACCTCAATTCTGAGTTCACACAACACCATTCTGTGACTTCACCCACCTCCATTCTGTGACTTCCACACCTCCATTCTATGACTTAACACACCTCCATTCTATGACTTCACACACCTCCATTCTATGACTTAACACACCTCCATTCTATGACTTCACACACCTCCATTCTGTGACTTCACACACCTCCAATCTATGACTTCACACACCTCCATTCTATGAATTCACACACCTCCATTCTGTGACTTCAAGCACCTCCATTGTATGACTTCACACACCTCCACTCTGTGACTTCACACACCTCAATTCTGAGTTCACACAACACCATTCTGTGACTTCACCCACCTCCATTCTGTGACTTCCACACCTCCATTCTATGACTTAACACACCTCCATTCTATGACTTCACACACCTCCATTCTATGACTTCACACACCTCCATTCTGTGCCTTCACACACCTCCATTCTGTCACTTCACCACCTCCATTCTATGACTTTACACACCTCCATTCTATGACTCCACACACCTGCATTGTGACTTCACCCATCTCCATTCTAGGAGTTCACACACCTGCATTGTGACTTCAGACACCTCCATTCTATGACTTCACACATCTCCATTCTGACTACACACACCACCATTCTGTGACTTCACACACCTCCATTCTATGACTTCACACACCTCCAATCTATGACTTCACACACTTCCAATCTATGACTTCACACACCTCCATTCTATGACTTCACACACCTCCATTCTATGACTTCACACACCTGCATTGTGACTTCAAACACCTCTATTCTCTGACTTCACACACCTCCATTCTCTGACTTCACACACCTCCATTCTGTAACTTCACACACTTCCAATGTTTGACTTCACAAACCTCCATTCCATGACTTCATACACCTCCATTCTATGACTTCACACACATCCATTCTTTGACATCACACACCTCCATTTTGACTTCACACACCTCCATTCTGTGACTTCACACACCTGCATTTTTGACTTCACACACCACAATTTTGACTTCACACAAGTCCATTCATTGACTTCACACACCTCCATTCTCTGACTTCACACACCTCCATTTTGACTTCACACACCGCCATTCTGACTTCACACTCCTCCATTCTGTGAATTCACAAAACTCCATTCTATGATTTTACACACCTCCATACTATGACGTCACACACCTCCATCTATGACTTCACACACCTCCATTCTGAGTTCACACACCTCAATTCTGTGACTTCACACACCTCCATTCTGACTTCACACACCAATGTATGACTTCACACACCTCCATTCTGTGAATTCACACACTTCCATTGTGACGTCACACACCTCCATTCTATGAGTTCACACACCTCAATTCTATGATTCACACACCTCCATTCTTACTTCACACACCTCCATTCTATGACTTCACAGACCTCGAATCTGTGACTTCACTCACCTCCATTCTATGACTTCACACTGCTCCATTCTATGACTTCCCACACCTCCTTTCTATGACTTCACCCACCTCTATTCTATGACTTCACACCTAGATTCTGACTTCAGATACCTCCATTCTGTGACTTCACACACCTCCATTCTATGACTTCAAACACCTCCATTCTCTGACATCACACACCTCCATTCTGAGCTCACACAACTCCATTCGGTGACTTCACACACCTCCATTCTTAATTCACAAACCTCCATTCTATGACTTCACACACTTCCATTCTATGACTTCACACCTCCATTCTATGACTTCTCACACCTCCATTATAAGTTCACACACCTCCATTCTGTGACCTCACACACCTCCATTCTATGACTTCACACACTTCCATTCTATGACTTCAAACACCTCAATTCTCTGACTTCACACATCTCCATTCTTACTTCACACACCTCCATTCTATGACTTCACACACTTCCATTCTAGGACTTCACACACCTCCATTCTGTGACTTCACACACCTCCATTCTGAGTTCACCCACCTCCATTCTGTGACTTCACACACCTCCATTCCGTGACTTCACACACCTCAATTCGGTGACTTCACACACCTCCATTCTATGACTTCACACACTTCCATTCTATGACTTCACACACCTCCATTCTGTGACTTCACACACCTCCATTCTTTGACTTCACACACCTCCATTCTGTAAATTCACACACCTCCATTCTGACTTCACACACCTCCATTCTATGACTTCACACACCTCCATTCTGTAACTTCAATCACCTCCATTCTATGACTTCACACACCTGCATTCTGACTTCAAACACCTCCATTCTCTGACTTCACACACCTCCATTCTGACTTCACACACCAATGTATGACTTCACACACCTCCATTCTATGACTTCAAACACCTCCATTCTCTGACATCACACACCTCCATTCTGAGCTCACACAACTCCATTCGGTGACTTCAAACACCTCCATTCTTAATTCACAAACCTCCATTCTATGACTTCACACACTTCCATTCTATGACTTCACACACCTCCATTCTGTGACTTCTCATACCTCCATTATGAGTTCACACACCTCCATTCTGTGACCTCACACACCTCCATTCTTTGACTTCAAACACCTCCATTCTCTGACATCACACACCTCCATTCTGAGTTCACACACCTCCATTCTGTGACCTCACACACCTCCATTCCGTGACTTCACACACCTCCATTGTGACTTCACACACCTCCATTCTATGAGTTCACACACCTCCATTCTGACTTCACACACCTCCATTCTATGACTTCACAGACTTCGAATCTGTGACTTCACTCACCTCCACTCTATGACTTCACACTTCTCCATTCTATGACTTCCCACGCCTCTTTTCTATGACTTCACCCACCCCCATTCTATGACATCACACCTCCATTCTGACTTCACACACCTCCATTCTGTGACTTCACACACCACCATTCTATGAGTTCACACACCTCCATTTTGACTTCACTCACCTCCATTCTATGTCTTCAAACACCTTCAATCTTACTTCAGAAACATCCATTCTATGACTTCACACACCTCCATTCTATGACTTCACACACCTCCATTCTGTGACTTCACACACCTCCATTCTGTGACTTCACACACTTCCATTCTGACGTCACACACCTCCATTCCATGAGTTCACACACGTCCATTCTAAGACTGCACACACCCCCATTCTGACATCACACACCTCCATTCTATGACTTCACACACCTCCATTCTATGACTTCACACACCTCCATTCTGTGACTTCACACACCTCCATTCTGTGACTTCACACACCTCCATTCTGTGACTTCACACACTTCCATTCTGACGTCACACACCTCCATTCCATGAGTTCACACACCTCCATTCTAAGACTGCACACAAGCCCATTCTGACATCACACACCTCCATTCTATGTCTTCACACACCTCCATTGTGACTTCACACTCGTCCATTCTATGAGTTCACACACCTCCATTCTGACTTCACACACCTCCATTCTATGACTTCACACTCCTCCATTCTGACTTCACACAGCTCCATTCTGTGAATTCACAAAATTGTATTCTATGATTTCACACACCTCCATACTGTGACTTCACACACATCCATCTATGACTTCAAACACCTCCATTCTGAGTTCACACACCTCCATTCTGTGACTTCACACACCTCCATTCTGACTTCACACACCTCCAATGTATGACTTCACACACCTCCATTCTGTGAATTCACACACTTCCATTCTGACGTCACACACCTCCATTCCATGAGTTCACACACCTCCATTCTAGGACTGCACACACCTCCATTCTGACATCACACACCTCCATTCTATGACTTCACAGACTTCGAATCTGTGACTTCACTCACCTCCATTCTATGACTTCACACTCCTCTATTCTATGACTTCCCACAACTCTTTTCTATGCCATCACCCACCTCTATTCTATGGCTTCACACCTCCATTCTGACTTCACACATCTCCATTCTGTGACTTTACACACCTCCCTTCTATGACTTCACACACCTCCATTCTATGACTTCACACACATTCATTCTTACTTCAGAAACATCCATTCTATGACCTCACACACCTCCATTCTATGACTTCACAAACCTCCATTCTGTGACTTCCCACACCTCCATTCTGAGTTCACACATCTCCATTCTGTGACTTCACACACCTCCCTTCTGACTTCACACACCTCCGTTCTGTGACTTCACACACCTCCATTGTGAGTTCACCCACTTCCGTTCTGTGACTTCACACACCTCTATTCTGTTACTTCACACACCTCCATTCTGTGACTTCACACACCTCCATTCTATGACTTCACACACCTCCATTCTATGAATTCACACACCTCCATTCTGTGACTTCAAGCACCTCCATTGTATGACTTCACACACCTCCATTCTGTGACTTCACACACCACAATTCTGAGTTCACACAACACCATTCTGTGACTTCACCCACCTCCATTCTGTGACTTCCACACCTCCATTCTATGACTTAACACACCTCCATTCTATGACTTCACACACCTCCATTCTATGACTTCACACACCACCATTCTGTGACTTCACACACCTCCATTCTGTGTCTTCACACACCTCCATTCTGTCACTTCACCACCTCCATTCTATGACTTTACACACCTCCATTCTATGACTTCACACACCTGCATTGTGACTTCACCCATCTCCATTCTAGGAGTTCACACACCTGCATTGTGTCTTCACACACCTCCATTCTATGACTTCACACATCTCCATTCTGACTTCACACACCACCATTCTGTGACTTCACACACCTCCATTCTATGACTTCACACACCTCCATTCTTTGACTTCACACACCTCCATTCTATGACTTCACACACCTCCAATCTATGACTTCACACACTTCCAATCTATGACTTCACACACCTCCATTCTATGACTTCACACACCTCCATTCTTTGACCTCACACACCTCCATTTTGACTTCACACACCTCCATTCTGTGACTTCACACACCTGCATTTTTGACTTCACACACCACAATTTTGACTTCACACAAGTCCATTCATTGACTTCACACACCTCCACTCTCTGACTTCACACACCTCCATTTTGACTTCACACACCGCCATTCTGACTTCACACTCCTCCATTCTGTGAATTCACAAAACTCCATTCTATGATTTCACACACCTCCATACTATGACGTCACACACCTCCATCTATGACTTCACACACCTCCATTCTGAGTTCACACACCTCAATTCTGTGACTTCACGCACCTCCATTCTGACTTCACACACCAATGTATGACTTCACACACCTCCATTCTGTGAATTCACACACTTCCATTGTGACGTCACACACCTCCATTCTATGAGTTCACACACCTCCATTCTATGACTTCACACACCTCCATTCTTACTTCACACACCTCCATTCTATGACTTCACAGACCTCGAATCTGTGACTTCACTCACCTCCATTCTATGACTTCACACTGCTCCATTCTATGACTTCCCACACCTCCTTTCTATGACTTCACCCACCTCTATTCTATGACTTCACACCTAGATTCTGACTTCAGATACCTCCATTCTGTGACTTCACACACCTCCATTCTATGACTTCAAACACCTCCATTCTCTGACATCACACACCTCCATTCTGAGCTCACACAACTCCGTTCGGTGACCTCACACACCTCCATTCTTAATTCACAAACCTCCATTCTATGACTTCACACACTTCCATTCTATGACTTCACACACCTCCATTCTGTGACTTCTCACACCTCCATTCTGAGTTCACACACCTCCATTCTGTGACCTCACACACCCCCATTCCGTGACTTCAAACACCTCCATTCTGTGACATCACACACCTCCATTCTATGACTTCACACACTTCCATTCTATGACTTCAAACACCTCCATTCTCTGACTTCACACATCTCCATTCTTACTTCACACACCTCCACTCTATGACTTCACACACTTCCATTCTAGGACTTCACACACCTCCATTCTGTGACTTCACACACCTCCATTCTGAGTTCACCCACCTCCATTCTGTGACTTCACACACCTCCATTCTGTGATTTCACACACCTCCATTCTGTGACTTCACACAACTCCATTCTATGACTTCACCCACTTCCACTCTATGACTTCACACACCTCCATTCTGTGACTTCACACACCTCCATTCTATGACTTCACACACCTCCATTCTGACTTCACACACCTCCATTCTATGACTTCACACACCTCCATTCTGTAACTTCAATCACCTCCATTCTATGACTTCACACATCTCCAATGTGACTTCACACACCTCCATTCTATGAGTTCACACACCTCCATTCTGACTTCACAAACCTCCATTCTATGACTTCACAGTCTTCGAATCTGTGACTTCACTCACATCCACTCTATGACTTCACACTTCTCCATTCTATGACTTCCCACGCCTCCTTTCTATGACTTCACCCACCCCCATTCTATGACTTCACACACCTCCATTCTGTAACTTCAATCACCTCCATTCTATGACTTCACACACCTGCATTCTGACTTCAAACACCTCCATTCTCTGACTTCACACACCTCCATTCTATGACTTCACACACCTCCATTCTGTAACTTCACACACTTCCAATGTTTGACTTCACAAACCTCCATTCCATGACTTCATACACCTCCATTCTATGACTTCACACACATCCATTTTTTGACTTCACACACCTCCATTTCGACTTCACACACCTCCATTCTGTGACTTCACACACCTGCATTTTTGACTTCACACACCACAATTTTGACTTCACACAAGTCCATTCATTGACTTCACACACCTCCATTCTCTGACTTCACACACCTCCATTTTGACTTCACACACCGCCATTCTGACTTCACACTCCTCCATTCTGTGAATTCACAAAACTCCATTCTATGATTTCACACACCTCCATACTATGACGTCACACACCTCCATCTATGACTTCACACACCTCCTTTCTGAGTTCACACACCTCAATTCTGTGACTTCACACACCTCCAATCTGACTTCACACACCAATGTATGACTTCACACACCTCCATTCTATGACTTCAAACACCTCCATTCTCTGACATCACACACCTCCATTCTGAGCTCACACAACTCCATTCGGTGACTTCAAACACCTCCATTCTTAATTCACAAACCTCCATTCTATGACTTCACACACTTCCATTCTATGACTTCACACACCTCCATTCTGTGACTTCTCATACCTCCATTCTGAGTTCACACACCTCCATTCTGTGACCTCACACACCTCCATTCCTTGACTTCAAACACCTCCATTCTCTGACATCACACACCTCCATTCTGTGACCTCACACACCTCCATTCCGTGTCTTCAAACACCTCCATTCTAGGACTTCACACACCTCCATTCTATGACTTCACACACTTCCATTCTATGACTTCAAACACCTCCATTCTCTGCCTTCACACATCTCCATTCTTACTTCACACACCTCCATTCTATGACTTCACACACTTCCATTCTAGGACTTCACACACCTCCATTCTGTGACTTCACACGCCTCCATTCTGAGTTCACCCACCTCCATTCTGTGACTTCACACACCTCCATTCCGTAACTTCACACACCTCCATTCTGTGACTTCACACACCTCCATTCTATGACTTCACACACTTCCATTCTATGACTTCACACACCTCCATTCTGTGACTTCACACACCTCCATTCTATGACTTCACACACCTCCATTCTGTAACTTCACACACCTCCATTCTGTAACTTCAATCACCTCCATTCTATGACTTCACACACCTCCATTGTGACTTCACACACCTCCATTCTATGAGTTCACACACCTCCATCTGACTTCACAAACCTCCATTCTATGACTTCACAGGCTTCAAATCTGTGACTTCACTCACATCCACTCTATGACTTCACACTTCTCCATTATATGACTTCCCACGCCTCCTTTCTATGACTTCACCCACCCCCATTCTATGACTTCACCCCTCCATTCTGACTTCACACACCTCCATTCTGTGACTTCACACACCACCATTCTATGAGTTCACACACCTCCAATTTGACTTCAGTCACCTCCATTCTATGTCTTCAAACACCTTCATTCTTACTTCAGAAACATCCATTCTATGACTTCACACACCTCCATTCTATGATTTCACACACCTCCATTCTATGACTTCACACACCTCCATTCTGTGACTTCACACACCTCCATTCTATGTCTTCACACATCTCCATTGTGACTTCACACACGTCCATTCTATGAGTTCACACACCTCCATTCTGACTTCACACACCTCTATTCTATGACTTCACACTCCTCCATTCTGACTTCACACAGCTCCATTTTGTGAATTCACAAAATTATATTCTATGATTTCACACACCTCCATACTGTGACTTAACACACATCCACCTATGACTTCAAACACCTCCATTCTGAGTTCACACACCTCCATTCTGTGACTTCACACACCTCCATTCTGACTTCACACACCTCCAATGTATGACTTCACACACCTCCATTCTGTGAATTCACACACTTCCATTCTGACGTCACACACCTCCATTCCATGAGTTCACACACCTCCATTCTAGGACTGCACACACCTCCATTTTGACATCACACACCTCCATTCTATGACTTCACAGACTTCGAATCTGTGACTTCACTCACCTCCATTCTATGACTTCACACTCCTCTATTCTATGACTTCCCACAACTCTTTTCTATGCCATCACCCACCTCTATTCTATGATTTCACACCTCCATTCTGACTTCACACATCTCCATTCTGTGACTTTACACACCTCCCTTCTATGACTTCACACACCTCCATTCTATGACTTCACACACATTCATTCTTACTTCAGAAACATCCATTCTATGACCTCACACACCTCCATTCTATGACTTCTCAAACCTCCATTCTGTGACTTCCCACACCTCCATTCTGAGTTCACACATCTCCATTCTGTGACTTCACACACCTCCCTTCTGACTTCACACACCTCCGTTCTGTGACTTCACACACCTCCATTGTGCGTTCACCCACTTCCGTTCTGTGACTTCACACACCTCTATTCTGTTACTTCACACACCTCCATTCTGTGACTTCACACACCTCCATTCTATGACTTCACACACCTCCATTCTATGAATTCACACACCTCCATTCTGTGACTTCAAGCACCTCCATTGTATGACTTCACACACCTCCATTCTGTGACTTCACACACCTCAATTCTGAGTTCACACAACACCATTCTGTGACTTCACCCACCTCCATTCTGTGACTTCCACACCTCCATTCTATGACTTAACACACCTCCATTCTATGACTTCACACACCTCCATTCTATGACTTCACACACCACCATTCTGTGACTTCACACACCTCCATTCTGTGTCTTCACACACCTCCATTCTGTCACTTCACCACCTCCATTCTATGACTTTACACACCTCCATTCTATGACTTCACACACCTGCATTGTGACTTCACCCATCTCCATTCTAGGAGTTCACACACCTGCATTGTGACTTCACACACCTCCATTCTATGACTTCACACATCTCCATTCTGACTTCACACACCACCATTCTGTGACTTCACACACCTCCATTCTATGACTTCACACACCTCCATTCTTTGACTTCACACACCTCCATTCTATGACTTCACACACCTCCAATCTATGACTTCACACACTTCCAATCTATGACTTCACACACCTCCATTCTATGACTTCACACACCTCCATTCTATGACTTCACACACCTGCATTCTGACTTCAAACACCTCCATTCTCTGACTTCACACACCTCCATTCTATGACTTCACACACCTCCATTCTGTAACTTTACACACTTCCAATGTTTGACTTCACAAACCTCCATTCCATGACTTCATACACCTCCATTCTATGACTTCACACACATCCATTCTTTGACCTCACACACCTCCATTTTGACTTCACACACCTCCATTCTGTGACTTCACACACCTGCATTTTTGACTTCCCAAACCACAATTTTCACTTCACACAAGTCCATTCATTGACTTCACACACCTCCATTCTCTGACTTCACACACCTCCATTTTGACTTCACACACCGCCATTCTGACTTCACACTCCTCCATTCTGTGAATTCACAAAACTCCATTCTATGATTTCACACACCTCCATACTATGACGTCACACACCTCCATCTAAGACTTCACACACCTCCATTCTGAGTTCACACACCTCAATTCTGTGACTTCACGCACCTCCATTCTGACTTCACACACCAATGTATGACTTCACACACCTCCATTCTGTGAATTCACACACTTCCATTGTGACGTCACACACCACCATTCTATGAGTTCACACACCTCCATTCTATGACTTCACACACCTCCATTCTTACTTCACACACCTCCATTCTATGACTTCACAGACCTCGAATCTGTGACTTCACTCACCTCCATTCTATGACTTCATACTGCTCCATTCTATGACTTCCCACACCTCCTTTCTATGACTTCACCCACCTCTATTCTATGACTTCACACCTAGATTCTGACTTCAGATTCCTCCATTCTGTGACGTCACACACCTCCATTCTATGACTTCAAACACCTCCATTCTCTGACATCACACACCTCCATTCTGAGCTCACACAACTCCGTTCGGTGACCTCACACACCTCCATTCTTAATTCACAAACCTCCATTCTATGACTTCACACACTTCCATTCTATGACTTCACACACCTCCATTCTGTGACTTCTCACACCTCCATTCTGAGTTCACACACCTCCATTCTGTGACCTCACACACCTCCATTCCGTGACTTCAAACACCTCTATTCTGTGACATCACACACCTCCATTCTATGACTTCACACACTTCCATTCTATGACTTCAAACACCTCCATTCTCTGACTTCACACATCTCCATTCTTACTTCACACACCTCCACTCTATGACTTCACACACTTCCATTCTAGGACTTCACACACCTCCATTCTGTGACTTCACACACTTCCATTCTGAGTTCACCCACCTCCATTCTGTGACTTCACACACCTCCATTCTGTGATTTCCCACACCTCCATTCTGAGTTCACACATCTCCATTTTGTGACTTCACACACCTCCCTTCTGACTTCACACACCTCCGTTCTGTGACTTCACACACCTCCATTGTGAGTTCACCCAGTTCCATTCTGTGACTTCACACACCTCTATTCTGTTACTTCACACACCTCCATTCTGTAACTTCACACACTTCCAATGTTTGACTTCACAAACCTCCATTCCATGACTTCATACACCTCCATTCTATGACTTCACACACATCCATTCTTTGACTTCACACACCTCCATTTTGACTTCACACACCTCCATTCTGTGACTTCACACACCTGCATTTTGACTTCACACACCACAGTTTTGACTTCACACAAGTCCATTCATTGAGTTCACACACCTCCATTCTCTGACTTCACACACCTCCATTTTGACTTCGCACACCTCCATTCTGACTTCACACTCCTCCATTCTGTGAATTCACAAAACTCCATTCTATGATTTCACACACCTCCATACTATGACGTCACACACCTCCATCTATGACTTCACACACCTCCTTTCTGAGTTCACACACCTCAATTCTGTGACTTCACACACCTCCATTCTGACTTCACACACCAATGTATGACTTCACACACCTCCATTCTATGACTTCAAACACCTCCATTCTCTGACATCACACACCTCCATTCTGAGCTCACACAACTCCATTCGGTGACTTCAAACACCTCCATTCTTAATTCACAAACCTCCATTCTATGACTTCACACACTTCCATTCTATGACTTCACACACCTCCATTCTGTGACTTCTCATACCTCCATTCTGAGTTCACACACCTCCATTCTGTGACCTCACACACCTCCATTTCTTGACTTCAAACACCTCCATTCTCTGACATCACACACCTCCATTCTGAGTTCACACACCTCCATTCTGTGACCTCACACACCTCCATTCCGTGACTTCAAACACCTCCATTCTGTGTCTTCACACACCTCCATTCTATGACTTCACACACTTCCATTCTATGACTTCAAACACCTCCATTCTCTGCCTTCACACATCTCCATTCTTACTTCACACACCTCCATTCTATGACTTCACACACCTCCATTCTATGACTTCACACACTTCCATTCTAGGACTTCACACACCTCCATTCTGTGACTTCACACGCCTCCATTCTGAGTTCACCCACCTCCATTCTGTGACTTCACACACCTCCATTCCGTAACTTCACACACCTCCATTCTGTGACTTCACACACCTCCATTCTATGACTTCACACACTTCCATTCTATGACTTCACACACCTCCATTCTGTGACTTCACACACCTCCATTCTATGACTTCACACACCTCCATTCTGTAACTTCACACACCTCCATTCTGACTTCACACACCTCCATTCTATGACTTCACACACCTCCATTCTGTAACTTCAATCACCTCCATTCTATGACTTCACACACCTCCATTGTGACTTCACACACCTCCATTCTATGAGTTCACACACCTCCATTCTGACTTCACAAACCTCCATTCTATGACTTCACAGGCTTCGAATCTGTGACTTCACTCACATCCAATCTATGACTTCACACTTCTCCATTCTATGACTTCCCACGCCTCCTTTCTATGACTTCACCCACCCCCATTCTATGACTTCACACCTCCATTCTGACTTCACACACCTCCATTCTGTGACTTCACACACCACCATTCTATGAGTTCACACACCTCCAATTTGACTTCAGTCACCTCCATTCTATGTCTTCAAACACCTTCATTCTTACTTCAGAAACATCCATTCTATGACTTCACACACCTCCATTCTATGATTTCACAGACCTCCATTCTATGACTTCACACACCTCCATTCTGTGACTTCACACACCTCCATTCTATGTCTTCACACACCTCCATTGTGACTTCACACACGTCCATTCTATGAGTTCACACACCTCCATTCTGACTTCACACACCTCCATTCTATGACTTCACACTCCTCCATTCTGACTTCACACAGCTCCATTCTGTGAATTCACAAAATTGTATTCTATGATTTCACACACCTCCATACTGTGACTTCACACACATCCATCTATGACTTCAAACACCTCCATTCTGAGTTCACACACCTCCATTCTGTGACTTCACACACCTCCATTCTGACTTCACACACCTCCAATGTATGACTTCACACACCTCCATTCTGTGAATTCACACACTTCCATTCTGACGTCACACACCTCCATTCCATGAATTCACACACCTCCATTCTAGGACTGCACACACCTCCATTCTGACATCACACACCTCCATTCTATGACTTCACAGACTTCGAATCTGTGACTTCACTCACCTCCATTCTATGACTTCACACTCCTCTATTCTATGACTTCCCACAACTCTTTTCTATGCCATCACCCACCTCTATTCTATGACTTCACACCTCCATTCTGACTTCACACATCTCCATTCTGTGACTTTACACACCTCCCTTCTATGACTTCACACACCTCCATTCTATGACTTCACACACATTCATTCTTACTTCAGAAACATCCATTCTATGACCTCACACACCTCCATTCTATGACTTCACAAACCTCCATTCTGTGACTTCCCACACCTCCATTCTGAGTTCACACACCTCCGTTCTGTGACTTCACACACCTCCATTGTGAGTTCACCCACTTCCGTTCTGTGACTTCACACACCTCTATTCTGTTACTTCACACACCTCCATTCTGTGACTTCACACACCTCCATTCTATGACTTCACACACCTCCATTCTATGAATTCACACACCTCCATTCTGTGACTTCAAGCACCTCCATTGTATGACTTCACACACCTCCATTCTGTGACTTCACACACCTCAATTCTGAGTTCACACAACACCATTCTGTGACTTCACCCACCTCCATTCTGTGACTTCCACACCTCCATTCTATGACTTAACACACCTCCATTCTATGACTTCACACACCTCCATTCTATGACTTCACACACCACCATTCTGTGACTTCACACACCTCCATTCTGTGTCTTCACACACCTCCATTCTGTCACTTCACCACCTCCATTCTATGACTTTACAGACCTCCATTCTATGACTTCACACACCTGCATTGTGACTTCACCCATCTCCATTCTAGGAGTTCACACACCTGCATTGTGACTTCACACACCTCCATTCTATGACTTCACACATCTCCATTCTGACTTCACACACCACCATTCTGTGACTTCACACACCTCCATTCTATGACTTCACACACCTCCATTCTTTGACTTCACACACCTCCATTCTATGACTTCACACACCTCCAATCTATGACTTCACACACTTCCAATCTATGACTTCACACACCTCCATTCTATGACTTCACACACCTGCATTCTGACTTCAAACACCTCCATTCTCTGACTTCACACACCTCCATTCTATGACTTCACACACCTCCATTCTGTAACTTTACAAACTTCCAATGTTTGACTTCACAAACCTCCATTCCATGACTTCATACAACTCCATTCTATGACTTCACACACATCCATTCTTTGACCTCACACACCTCCATTTTGACTTCACACACCTCCATTCTGTGACTTCACACACCTGCATTTTTGACTTCACACACCACAATTTTGACTTCACACAAGTCCATTCATTGACTTCACACACCTCCATTCCCTGACTTCACACACCTCCATTTTGACTTCACACACCGCCATTCTGACTGCACACTCCTCCATTCTGTGAATTCACAAAACTCCATTCTATGATTTCACACACCTCCATACTATGACGTCACACACCTCCATCTATGACTTCACACACCTCCATTCTGAGTTCACACACCTCAATTCTGTGACTTCACGCACCTCCATTCTGACTTCACACACCAATGTATGACTTCACACACCTCCATTCTGTGAATTCACACACTTCCATTGTGACGTCACACACCTCCATTCTATGAGTTCACACACCTCCATTCTATGACTTCACACACCTCCATTCTTACTTCACACACCTCCATTCTATGACTTCACAGACCTCGAATCTGTGACTTCACTCACCTCCATTCTATGACTTCACACTGCTCCATTCTATGACTTCCCACACCTCCTTTCTATGACTTCACCCACCTCTATTCTATGACTTCACACCTAGATTCTGACTTCAGATACCTCCATTCTGTGACTTCACACACCTCCATTCTATGACTTCAAACACCTCCATTCTCTGACATCACACACCTCCATTCTGAGCTCACACAACTCCGTTCGGTGACCTCACACACCTCCATTCTTAATTCACAAACCTCCATTCTATGACTTCACACACTTCCATTCTATGACTTCACACACCTCCATTCTGTGACTTCTCACACCTCCATTCTGAGTTCACACACCTCCATTCTGTGACCTCACACACCTCCATTCCGTGACTTCAAACACCTGCATTCTGTGACATCACACACCTCCATTCTATGACTTCACACACTTCCATTCTATGACTTCAAACACGTCCATTCTCTGACTTCACACATCTCCATTCTTACTTCACACACCTCCACTCTATGACTTCACACACTTCCATTCTAGGACTTCACACACCTCCATTCTGTGACTTCACACACCTCCATTCTGAGTTCACCCACCTCCATTCTGTGACTTCACACACCTCCATTCTGTGATTTCACACACCTCCATTCTGTGACTTCACACACCTCCATTCTATGACTTCACCCACTTCCACTCTATGACTTCACACACCTCCATTCTGTGACTTCACACACCTCCATTCTATGACTTCACACACCTCCATTCTGTAACTTCACACACCTCCATTCTGACTTCACACACCTCCATTCTGTAACTTCAATCACCTCCATTCTATGACTTCACACACCTCCATTGTGACTTCACACACCTCCATTCTATGAATTCACAAACCTCAATTCTGACTTCACAAACCTCCATTCTATGACTTCACAGACTTCTAATCTGTGACTTCACTCACATCCACTCTATGACTTCACACTTCTCCATTCTATGACTTCCCACGCCTCCTTTCTATGACTTCACCCACCCCCATTCTATGACTTCACCCCTCCATTCTGACTTCACACACCTCCATTCTGTGACTTCACACACCACCATTCTATGAGTTCACACACCACCAATTTGACTTCAGTCACCTCCATTCTATGTCTTCAAACACCTTCATTCTTACTTCAGAAACATCCATTCTATGACTTCACACACCTCCATTCTATGATTTCACACACCTCCATTCTATGACTTCACACACCTCCATTCTGTGACTTCACACACCTCCATTCTATGTCTTCACACACCTCCATTGTGACTTCACACACGTCCATTCTATGAGTTCACACACCTCCATTCTGACTTCACACACCTCCATTCTATGACTTCACACTCCTCCATTCTGACTTCACACAGCTCCATTCTGTGAATTCACAAAATTGTATTCTATGATTTCACACACCTCCATACTGTGACTTCACACACATCCATTTATGACTTCAAACACCTCCATTCTGAGTTCACACACCTCCATTCTGTGACTTCACACACCTCCATTCTGACTTCACACACCTCCAATGTATGACTTCACACACCTCCATTCTGTGAATTCACACACTTCCATTCTGACGTCACACACCTCCATTCCATGAGTTCACACACCTCCATTCTAGGACTGCACACACCTCCATTCTGACATCACACACCTCCATTCTATGACTTCACAGACTTCGAATCTGTGACTTCACTCACCTCCATTCTATGACTTCACACTCCTCTATTCTATGACTTCCCACAACTCTTTTCTATGCCATCACCCACCTCTATTCTATGACTTCACACCTCCATTCTGACTTCACACATCTCCATTCTGTGACTTTACACACCTCCCTTCTATGACTTCACACACCTCCATTCTATGACTTCACACACATTCATTCTTACTTCAGAAACATCCATTCTATGACCTCACACACCTCCATTCTATGACTTCTCAAACCTCCATTCTGTGACTTCCCACACCTACATTCTGAGTTCACACATCTCCAATCTGTGACTTCACACACCACCCTTCTGACTTCACACACCTCCGTTCTGTGACTTCACACACCTCCTTGTGAGTTCACCCAGTTCCATTCTGTGACTTCACACACCTCTATTCTGTTACTTCACACACCTCCATTCTGTGACTTCACACACCTCCATTCTATGACTTCACACACCTCCATGCTATGATTTCACACACCTCCATTCTGTGACTTCTCACACCTCCATTCTGAGTTCACACACCTCCATTCTGTGACCTCCCACACCTCCATTCCGTGACTTCAAACACCTCCATTCTGTGACATCACACACCTCGATTCTATGACTTCACACACTTCCATTCTATGACTTCAAACACCTCCATTCTCTGACTTCACACATCTCCATTCTTACTTCACACACATCCACTCTATGACTTTACACACTTCCATTCTAGGACTTCACACACCTCCATTCTGTGACTACACACACCTCCATTCTGAGTTCACCCACCTCCATTCTGTGACTTCACACACCTCCATTCCGTGATTTCACACACCTCCATTCTGTGACTTCACACACCTCCATTCTATGACTTCACCCACTTCCACTCTATGACTTCACACACCTCCATTCTGTGACTTCACACACCTCAATTCTATGACTTCACACACCTCCATTCTGTAACTTCACACACCTCCATTCTGACTTCACACACCTCCATTCTATGACTTCACACACCTCCATTCTGTAACTTCAATCATCTCCATTCTATGACTTCACACACCTCCATTGTGACTTCACACACCTCCATTCTTTGAGTTCACAAACCTCCATTCTGACTTCACAAACCTCCATTCTATGACATCACAGACTTCTAATCTGTGACTTCACTCACATCCACTCTATGACTTCACACTTCTCCATTCTATGACTTCCCACACCTCCTTTCTATGACTTCACCCACCCCCATTCTATGACTTCACACCTCCATTCTGACTTCACACACCTCCATTCTGTGACTTCACACACCACCATTCTATGAGTTCACACACCTCCAATTTGACTTCAGTCACCTCCATTCTATGTCTTCAAACACCTTCATTCTTACTTCAGAAACATCCATTCTATGACTTCACACACCTCCATTCTATGATTTCACAGACCTCCATTCTATGACTTCACACACCTCCATTCTGTGACTTCACACACCTCCATTCTATGTCTTCACACACCTCCATTGTGACTTCACACACGTCCATTCTATGAGTTCACACACCTCCATTCCGACTTCACACAACTCCATTCTATGACTTCACACTCCTCCATTCTGACTTCACACAGCTACATTCTGTGAATTCACAAAATTGTATTCTATGATTTCACACACCTCCATACTGTGACTTCACACACATCCATCTATGACTTCAAACACCTCCATTCTGAGTTCACACACCTCCATTCTGTGACTTCACACACCTCCATTCTGACTTCACACACCTCCAATGTATGACTTCACACACCTCCATTCTGTGAATTCACACACTTCCATTCTGACGTCACACACCTCCATTCCATGAGTTCACACACCTCCATTCTAGGACTGCACACACCCCCATTCTGACATCACACACCTCCATTCTATGACTTCACAGACTTCGAATCTGTGACTTCACTCACCTCCATTCTATGACTTCACACTCCTCTATTCTATGACTTCCCACAACTCTTTTCTATGCCATCACCCACCTCTATTCTATGACTTCACACCTCCATTCTGACTTCACACATCTCCATTCTGTGACTTTACACACCTCCCTTCTATGACTTCACACACCTCCATTCTATGACTTCACACACATTCATTCTTACTTCAGAAACATCCATTCTATGACCTCACACACCTCCATTCTATGACTTCACAAACCTCCATTCTGTGACTTCCCACACCTCCATTCTGAGTTCACACATCTCCATTCTGTGACTTCACACACCTCCCTTCTGACTTCACACACCTCCGTTCTGTGACTTCACACACCTCCATTGTGAGTTCACCCACTTCCGTTCTGTGACTTCACAATCCTCTATTCTGTTACTTCACACACCTCCATTCTGTGACTTCACACACCTCCATTCTATGACTTCACACACCTCCATTCTATGAATTCACACACCTCCATTCTGTGACTTCAAGCACCTCCATTGTATGACTTCACACACCTCCATTCTGTGACTTCACACACCTCAATTCTGAGTTCACAGAACACCATTCTGTGACTTCACCCACCTCCATTCTGTGACTTCCACACCTCCATTCTATGACTTAACACACCTCCATTCTATGACTTCACACACCTCCATTCTATGACTTCACACACCACCATTCTGTGACTTCACACACCTCCATTCTGTGTCTTCAAACACCTCCATTCTGTCACTTCACCACCTCCATTCTATGACTTTACACACCTCCATTCTATGACTTCACACACCTGCATTGTGACTTCACCCATCTCCATTCTAGGAGTTCACACACCTCCATTCTGTAACTTCAATCACCTCCATTCTATGACTTCACACACCTCCATTGTGACTTCACACACCTCCATTCTATGAGTTCACACACCTCCATTCTGACTTCACAAACCTCCATTCTATGACTTCACAGACTTCGAATCTGTGACTTCACTCACATCCACTCTATGACTTCACACTTCTCAATTCTATGACTTCCCACGCCTCCTTTCTATGACTTCACCCACCCCCATTCTATGACTTCACCCCTCCATTCTGACTTCACACACCTCCATTCTGTGACTTCACACACCACCATTCTATGAGTTCACACACCTCCAATTTGACTTCAGTCACCTCCATTCTATGTCTTCAAACACCTTCATTCTTACTTAAGAAACATCCATTCTATGACTTCACACACCTCCATTCTATGATTTCACACACCTCCATTCTATGACTTCACACACCTCCATTCTGTGACTTCACACACCTCCATTCTATGTCTTCACACACCTCCATTGTGACTTCACACACGTCCATTCTATGAGTTCACACACCTCCATTCTGACTTCACACAACTCCATTCTATGACTTCACACTCCTCCATTCTGACTTCACACAGCTCCATTCTGTGAATTCACAAAATTTTATTCTATGATTTTACACACCTCCATACTGTGACTTCACACACATCCATCTATGACTTCAAACACCTCCATTCTGAGTTCACACACCTCCATTCTGTGACTTCACACACATCCATTCTGACTTCACACACCTCCAATGTATGACTTCACACACCTCCATTCTGTGAATTCACACACTTCCATTCTGACGTCACACACCTCCATTCCATGAGTTCACACACCTCCATTGTAGGACTTCACACACCTCCATTCTGACATCACAAACCTCCATTCTATTACTTCACAGACTTCGAATCTGTGACTTCACTCACCTCCATTCTATGACTTCACACTCCTCTATTCTATGACTTCCCACAACTCTTTTCTATGTCATCACCCACCTCTATTCTATGACTTCACACCTCCATTCTGACTTCACACATCTCCATTCTGTGACTTTACACACCTCCCTTCTATGACTTCACACACCTCCATTCCATGACTTCACACACCTCCATTCTATGAGTTCACACACCTCCATTCTTTGAGTTCACACACCTCCATTTTGACTTCACACACCTCCATTCTATGACTTCACACACCTTCATTCATACTTCAGAAACATCCATTCTATGACTTCACACACCTCCATTCTATGAGTTCACACACCTCCATTCTATGACTTCACACACCTCCATTCTTACTTCACACACCTCCATTCTATGACTTCACAGACCTCGAATCTGTGACTTCACTCACCTCCATTCTATGACTTCACACTGCTCCATTCTATGACTTCCCACACCTCCTTTCTATGACTTCACCCACCTCTATTCTATGACTTCACACCTAGATTCTGACTTCAGATACCTCCATTCTGTGACTTCACACACCTCCATTCTATGACTTCAAACACCTCCATTCTCTGACATCACACACCTCCATTCTGAGCTCACACAACTCCGTTCGGTGACCTCACACACCTCCATTCTTAATTCACAAACCTCCATTCTATGACTTCACACACTTCCATTCTATGACTTCACACACCTCCATTCTGTGACTTCTCACACCTCCATTCTGAGTTCACACACCTCCATTCTGTGACCTCACACACCTCCATTCCGTGACTTCAAACACCTGCATTCTGTGACATCACACACCTCCATTCTATGACTTCACACACTTCCATTCTATGACTTCAAACACGTCCATTCTCTGACTTCACACATCTCCATTCTTACTTCACACACCTCCACTCTATGACTTCACACACTTCCATTCTAGGACTTCACACACCTCCATTCTGTGACTTCACACACCTCCATTCTGAGTTCACCCACCTCCATTCTGTGACTTCACACACCTCCATTCTGTGATTTCACACACCTCCATTCTGTGACTTCACACACCTCCATTCTATGACTTCACCCACTTCCACTCTATGACTTCACACACCTCCATTCTGTGACTTCACACACCTCCATTCTATGACTTCACACACCTCCATTCTGTAACTTCACACACCTCCATTCTGACTTCACACACCTCCATTCTGTAACTTCAATCACCTCCATTCTATGACTTCACACACCTCCATTGTGACTTCACACACCTCCATTCTATGAATTCACAAACCTCAATTCTGACTTCACAAACCTCCATTCTATGACTTCACAGACTTCTAATCTGTGACTTCACTCACATCCACTCTATGACTTCACACTTCTCCATTCTATGACTTCCCACGCCTCCTTTCTATGACTTCACCCACCCCCATTCTATGACTTCACCCCTCCATTCTGACTTCACACACCTCCATTCTGTGACTTCACACACCACCATTCTATGAGTTCACACACCACCAATTTGACTTCAGTCACCTCCATTCTATGTCTTCAAACACCTTCATTCTTACTTCAGAAACATCCATTCTATGACTTCACACACCTCCATTCTATGATTTCACACACCTCCATTCTATGACTTCACACACCTCCATTCTGTGACTTCACACACCTCCATTCTATGTCTTCACACACCTCCATTGTGACTTCACACACGTCCATTCTATGAGTTCACACACCTCCATTCTGACTTCACACACCTCCATTCTATGACTTCACACTCCTCCATTCTGACTTCACACAGCTCCATTCTGTGAATTCACAAAATTGTATTCTATGATTTCACACACCTCCATACTGTGACTTCACACACATCCATTTATGACTTCAAACACCTCCATTCTGAGTTCACACACCTCCATTCTGTGACTTCACACACCTCCATTCTGACTTCACACACCTCCAATGTATGACTTCACACACCTCCATTCTGTGAATTCACACACTTCCATTCTGACGTCACACACCTCCATTCCATGAGTTCACACACCTCCATTCTAGGACTGCACACACCTCCATTCTGACATCACACACCTCCATTCTATGACTTCACAGACTTCGAATCTGTGACTTCACTCACCTCCATTCTATGACTTCACACTCCTCTATTCTATGACTTCCCACAACTCTTTTCTATGCCATCACCCACCTCTATTCTATGACTTCACACCTCCATTCTGACTTCACACCTCTCCATTCTGTGACTTTACACACCTCCCTTCTATGACTTCACACACCTCCATTCTATGACTTCACACACATTCATTCTTACTTCAGAAACATCCATTCTATGACCTCACACACCTCCATTCTATGACTTCTCAAACCTCCATTCTGTGACTTCCCACACCTACATTCTGAGTTCACACATCTCCAATCTGTGACTTCACACACCACCCTTCTGACTTCACACACCTCCGTTCTGTGACTTCACACACCTCCTTGTGAGTTCACCCAGTTCCATTCTGTGACTTCACACACCTCTATTCTGTTACTTCACACACCTCCATTCTGTGACTTCACACACCTCCATTCTATGACTTCACACACCTCCATGCTATGATTTCACACACCTCCATTCTGTGACTTCTCACACCTCCATTCTGAGTTCACACACCTCCATTCTGTGACCTCCCACACCTCCATTCCGTGACTTCAAACACCTCCATTCTGTGACATCACACACCTCGATTCTATGACTTCACACACTTCCATTCTATGACTTCAAACACCTCCATTCTCTGACTTCACACATCTCCATTCTTACTTCACACACATCCACTCTATGACTTTACACACTTCCATTCTAGGACTTCACACACCTCCATTCTGTGACTACACACACCTCCATTCTGAGTTCACCCACCTCCATTCTGTGACTTCACACACCTCCATTCCGTGATTTCACACACCTCCATTCTGTGACTTCACACACCTCCATTCTATGACTTCACCCACTTCCACTCTATGACTTCACACACCTCCATTCTGTGACTTCACACACCTCAATTCTATGACTTCACACACCTCCATTCTGTAACTTCACACACCTCCATTCTGACTTCACACACCTCCATTCTATGACTTCACACACCTCCATTCTGTAACTTCAATCATCTCCATTCTATGACTTCACACACCTCCATTGTGACTTCACACACCTCCATTCTTTGAGTTCACAAACCTCCATTCTGACTTCACAAACCTCCATTCTATGACATCACAGACTTCTAATCTGTGACTTCACTCACATCCACTCTATGACTTCACACTTCTCCATTCTATGACTTCCCACACCTCCTTTCTATGACTTCACCCACCCCCATTCTATGACTTCACACCTCCATTCTGACTTCACACACCTCCATTCTGTGACTTCACACACCACCATTCTATGAGTTCACACACCTCCAATTTGACTTCAGTCACCTCCATTCTATGTCTTCAAACACCTTCATTCTTACTTCAGAAACATCCATTCTATGACTTCACACACCTCCATTCTATGATTTCACAGACCTCCATTCTATGACTTCACACACCTCCATTCTGTGACTTCACACACCTCCATTCTATGTCTTCACACACCTCCATTGTGACTTCACACACGTCCATTCTATGAGTTCACACACCTCCATTCCGACTTCACACAACTCCATTCTATGACTTCACACTCCTCCATTCTGACTTCACACAGCTACATTCTGTGAATTCACAAAATTGTATTCTATGATTTCACACACCTCCATACTGTGACTTCACACACATCCATCTATGACTTCAAACACCTCCATTCTGAGTTCACACACCTCCATTCTGTGACTTCACACACCTCCATTCTGACTTCACACACCTCCAATGTATGACTTCACACACCTCCATTCTGTGAATTCACACACTTCCATTCTGACGTCACACACCTCCATTCCATGAGTTCACACACCTCCATTCTAGGACTGCACACACCCCCATTCTGACATCACACACCTCCATTCTATGACTTCACAGACTTCGAATCTGTGACTTCACTCACCTCCATTCTATGACTTCACACTCCTCTATTCTATGACTTCCCACAACTCTTTTCTATGCCATCACCCACCTCTATTCTATGACTTCACACCTCCATTCTGACTTCACACATCTCCATTCTGTGACTTTACACACCTCCCTTCTATGACTTCACACACCTCCATTCTATGACTTCACACACATTCATTCTTACTTCAGAAACATCCATTCTATGACCTCACACACCTCCATTCTATGACTTCACAAACCTCCATTCTGTGACTTCCCACACCTCCATTCTGAGTTCACACATCTCCATTCTGTGACTTCACACACCTCCCTTCTGACTTCACACACCTCCGTTCTGTGACTTCACACACCTCCATTGTGAGTTCACCCACTTCCGTTCTGTGACTTCACAATCCTCTATTCTGTTACTTCACACACCTCCATTCTGTGACTTCACACACCTCCATTCTATGACTTCACACACCTCCATTCTATGAATTCACACACCTCCATTCTGTGACTTCAAGCACCTCCATTGTATGACTTCACACACCTCCATTCTGTGACTTCACACACCTCAATTCTGAGTTCACAGAACACCATTCTGTGACTTCACCCACCTCCATTCTGTGACTTCCACACCTCCATTCTATGACTTAACACACCTCCATTCTATGACTTCACACACCTCCATTCTATGACTTCACACACCACCATTCTGTGACTTCACACACCTCCATTCTGTGTCTTCAAACACCTCCATTCTGTCACTTCACCACCTCCATTCTATGACTTTACACACCTCCATTCTATGACTTCACACACCTGCATTGTGACTTCACCCATCTCCATTCTAGGAGTTCACACACCTCCATTCTGTAACTTCAATCACCTCCATTCTATGACTTCACACACCTCCATTGTGACTTCACACACCTCCATTCTATGAGTTCACACACCTCCATTCTGACTTCACAAACCTCCATTCTATGACTTCACAGACTTCGAATCTGTGACTTCACTCACATCCACTCTATGACTTCACACTTCTCAATTCTATGACTTCCCACGCCTCCTTTCTATGACTTCACCCACCCCCATTCTATGACTTCACCCCTCCATTCTGACTTCACACACCTCCATTCTGTGACTTCACACACCACCATTCTATGAGTTCACACACCTCCAATTTGACTTCAGTCACCTCCATTCTATGTCTTCAAACACCTTCATTCTTACTTAAGAAACATCCATTCTATGACTTCACACACCTCCATTCTATGATTTCACACACCTCCATTCTATGACTTCACACACCTCCATTCTGTGACTTCACACACCTCCATTCTATGTCTTCACACACCTCCATTGTGACTTCACACACGTCCATTCTATGAGTTCACACACCTCCATTCTGACTTCACACAACTCCATTCTATGACTTCACACTCCTCCATTCTGACTTCACACAGCTCCATTCTGTGAATTCACAAAATTTTATTCTATGATTTTACACACCTCCATACTGTGACTTCACACACATCCATCTATGACTTCAAACACCTCCATTCTGAGTTCACACACCTCCATTCTGTGACTTCACACACATCCATTCTGACTTCACACACCTCCAATGTATGACTTCACACACCTCCATTCTGTGAATTCACACACTTCCATTCTGACGTCACACACCTCCATTCCATGAGTTCACACACCTCCATTGTAGGACTTCACACACCTCCATTCTGACATCACAAACCTCCATTCTATTACTTCACAGACTTCGAATCTGTGACTTCACTCACCTCCATTCTATGACTTCACACTCCTCTATTCTATGACTTCCCACAACTCTTTTCTATGTCATCACCCACCTCTATTCTATGACTTCACACCTCCATTCTGACTTCACACATCTCCATTCTGTGACTTTACACACCTCCCTTCTATGACTTCACACACCTCCATTCCATGACTTCACACACCTCCATTCTATGAGTTCACACACCTCCATTCTTTGAGTTCACACACCTCCATTTTGACTTCACACACCTCCATTCTATGACTTCACACACCTTCATTCATACTTCAGAAACATCCATTCTATGACTGCACACACCTCCATTCTGAATTCACACAGCTCCATTCTATGACTTCACACACCTCCATTCTGTGACTTCACACCCTTCCATTCTATGACTTCACACACCTTCATTCTTACTTCACAAACATCCATTCTATGACTTCACACACCTCCATTCTATGACTTCACACACCTCCAATTTGTGACTTCATACACCTCCATTCTATGTCTTCACACACCTCCATTGTGACTTCACACACCTCCATTCTATGAGTTCACACACCTCCATTCTAACTTCACACACCTCCATTCTATGACTTCACACTCCACCATTCTGACTTCACACTCCTCCATTCTGTGAATTCACAAAACTCCATTCTATGATTTCACACACCTCCATACTATGACGTCACACACCTCCATTTATGACTTCACACACCTCCATTCTGAGTTCACACACCTCAATTCTGTGACTTCACACACCTCCATTCTGACTTCACACACCAATGTATGACTTCACACACCTCCATTCTGTGAATTCACACACTTCCATTCTGACGTCACACACCTCCATTCTATGAGTTCACACACCTCCATTCTATGACTTCACACACCTCCATTCTTACTTCACACACCTCCATTCTATGACTTCACAGACCTCGAATCTGTGACTTCACTCACCTCCATTCTATGACTTCACACTGCTCCA
Organism: Megascapheus bottae; assembly: GCF_031878675.1. Taxonomy (NCBI): domain Eukaryota; kingdom Metazoa; phylum Chordata; class Mammalia; order Rodentia; family Geomyidae; genus Megascapheus; species Megascapheus bottae. Next base: position 1,169,989 of record NW_028327691.1, read on the forward strand.
TTCTATGACTTCCCACGCCTCCTTTCTATGACTTCACCCACCTCTATTCTATGACTTCACACCTAGATTCTGACTTCAGATACCTCCATTCTGTGACTTCACACACCTCCATTCTATGACTTCAAACACCTCCATTCTCTGACATCACACACCTCCATTCTGAGCTCACACAACTCCATTCGGTGACTTCACACACCTCCATTCTTAATTCACAAACCTCCATTCTATGACTTCACACACTTCCATTCTATGACTTCACACACCTCCATTCTGTGACTTCTCATACCTCCATTCTGAGTTCACACACCTCCATTCTGTGACCTCACACACCTCCATTCCGTGACTTCAAACACCTCCATTCTGTGACTTCACACACCTCCATTCTATGACTTCACACACTTCCATTCTATGACTTCAAACACCTCCATTCTCTGACTTCACACATCTCCATTCTTATTTCACACACCTCCATTCTATGACTTCACACACTTCCATTCTATGACTTCACACATCTCCATTCCGACTTCACACACCACCATTCTGTGACTTCACACACCTCCATTCTATGACTTCACACACCTCCATTTTTTGACTTCACACACCTCCATTCTATGACTTCACACACCTCCAATCTATGACTTCACACACTTCCAATCTATGACTTCACACACCTTCATTCTATGACTTCACACACCTCCATTCTATGACTTCACACACCTGCATTCTGACTTCAACACCTCCATTCTCTGACTTCACACACCTCCATTCCATGACTTCACACACCTCCATTCTGTAACTTCACACACTTCCAATGTTTGACTTCACAAACCTCCATTCCATGACTTCATACACCTCCATTCTATGACTTCACACACATCCATTCTTTGACTTCACACACCTCCTTTTTGACTTCACACACCTCCGTTCTGTGACTTCACACACCTGCATTTTTGACTTCACACACCACAATTTTGACTTCACAGAAGTCCATTCATTGACTTCACACACCTTCAATCTCTGATTTCACACAACTCCATTTTGACTTCACACACCGCCATTCTGACTTCACACTCCTCCATTCTGTGAATTCACAAAACTCCATTCTATGATTTCACACACCTCCATACTATGACGTCACACACCTCCATCTATGACTTCACAAACCTCCATTCTATGACTTCACAGACTTCGAATCTGTGACTTCACTCACATCCACTCTATGACTTCACACTTCTCCATTCTATGACTTCCCACGCCTCCTTTCTATGACTTCACACCTCCATTCTGACTTCACACACCTCCATTCTGTGACTTCACACACCACCATTCTGAGTTCACACACCTTCAATTTGACTTCAGTCACCTCCATTCTATGTCTTCAAACACCTTCATTCTTACTTCAGAAACATCCATTCTATGATTTCACACACCTCCATTCTATGATTTCACACACCTCCATTCTATGACTTCACACACCTCCATTCTATGACTTCACACACCTCCATTCTATGTCTTCACACACCTCCATTGTGACTTCACACACGTCCATTCTATGAGTTCACACACCTCCATTCTGACTTCACACACCTCCATTCTATGACTTCACACTCCTCCATTCTGACTTCACACAGCTCCATTCTGTGAATTCACCAAATTATATTCTATGATTTCACACACCTCCATACTGTGACTTCACACACATCCATCTATGACTTCAAACACCTCCATTCTGAGTTCACACACCTCCATTCTGTGACTTCTCACACATCCATTCTGACTTCACACACCTCCAATGTATGACTTCACACACCTCTATTCTGTGAATTCACACACTTCCATTCTGACGTCACACACCTCCATTCCATGAGTTCACACACCTCCATTTTAGGACTTCACACACCTCCATTCTGACATCACAAACCTCGATTCTATTACTTCACAGACTTCTAATCTGTGACTTCACTCACCTCCATTCTATGACTTCACACTCCTCTATTCTATGACTTCCCACAACTCTTTTCTATGCCATCACCCACCTCTATTCTAACTTCACACCTCCATTCTGACTTCACACATCTCCATTCTGTGACTTTACACACCTCCCTTCTATGACTTCACACACCTCCATTCCATGACTTCACACACCTCCATTCTATGAGTTCACACACCTCCATTCTTTGAGTTCACACACCTCCATTTTGACTTCACACACCTCCATTCTATGACTTCACACACCTTCATTCATACTTCAGAAACATCCATTCTATGACTGCACACACCTCCATTCTGAATTCACACAGCTCCATTCTATGACTTCACACACCTCCATTCTGTGACTTCACACCCTTCCATTCTTTGACTTCACACACCTTCATTCTTACTTCACAAACATCCATTCTATGACTTCACACACCTCCATTCTATGACTTCACACACCTCCAATTTGTGACTTCATACACCTCCATTCTATGTCTTCACACACCTCCATTGTGACTTCATACACCTCCATTCTATGAGTTCACACACCTCCATTCTAACTTCACACACCTCCATTCTATGACTTCACACTCCACCATTCTGACTTCACACTCCTCCATTCTGTGAATTCACAAAAGTCCATTCTATGATTTCGCCCACCTCCATTCTGTGACTTCACACATCTCCATTCCGTGACCTCACACACCTCCATTCTGTGACTTCACACACTTTCATTCTATGACTTCACACACCTCCATTCTGTAACTTCAATCACCTCCATTCTATGACTTCACACACCTCCATTGTGACTTCACACACCTCCATTCCATGACTTCACACACCTCCATTCTATGAGTTCACACACCTCCATTCTTTGAGTTCACACACCTCCATTTTGACTTCACACACCTCCATTCTATGACTTCACACACCTTCATTCATACTTCAGAAACATCCATTCTATGACTGCACACACCTCCATTCTGAATTCACACAGCTCCATTCTATGACTTCACACACCTCCATTCTGTGACTTCACACCCTTCCATTCTTTGACTTCACACACCTTCATTCTTACTTCACAAACATCCATTCTATGACTTCACACACCTCCATTCTATGACTTCACACACCTCCAATTTGTGACTTCATACACCTCCATTCTATGTCTTCACACACCTCCATTGTGACTTCACACACCTCCATTCTATGAGTTCACACACCTCCATTCTAACTTCACACACCTCCATTCTATGACTTCACACTCCACCATTCTGACTTCACACTCCTCCATTCTGTGAATTCACAAAAGTCCATTCTATGATTTCACACACCTCCATATTATGACGTCACACACCTCCATCTATGACTTCACACACCTCCATTCTGAGTTCACACACCTCAATTCTGTGACTTCACACAACTCCATTCTGACTTCACACACCAATGTATGACTTCACACACCTCCATTCTGTGAATTCACACACTTCCATTCTGACGTCACACACCTCCATTCTATGAGTTCACACACCTCCATTCTATGACTTCACACCTAGATTCTGACTTCAGATACCTCCATTCTGTGACTTCACACAAGTCCATTCATTGACTTCACACACCTCCATTCTCTGACTTCGCACAACTCCATTTTGACTTCACACACCGCCATTCTGACTTCACACTCCTCCATTCTGTGAATTCACAAAACTCCATTCTATGATTTCACACACCTCCATACTATGACGTCACACACCTCCATCTATGACTTCACACACCTCCATTCTGAGTTCACACACCTCAATTCTGTGACTTCACACACCTCCATTCTGACTTCACACACCAATGTATGACTTCACACACCTCCATTCTGTGAATTCACACACTTCCATTGTGACGTCACACACCTCCATTCTATGAGTTCACACACCTCCATTCTATGACTTCACAGACCTCCATTCTTACTTCACACACCTCCATTCTATGACTTCACAGACCTCGAATCTGTGACTTCACTCACCTCCATTCTATGACTTCACACTGCTCCATTCTATGACTTCCCACACCTCCTTTCTATGACTTCACCCACCTCTATTCTATGACTTCACACCTAGATTCTGACTTCAGATACCTCCATTCTGTGACTTCACACACCTCCATTCTATGCCTTCAAACACCTCCATTCTCTGACATCACACACCTCCATTCTGAGCTCACACAACTCCATTCGGTGACTTCACACACCTCCATTCTTAATTCACAAACCTCCATTCTATGACTTCACACACTTCCATTCTATGACTTCACACACCTCCATTCTGTGACTTCTCACACCTCCATTCTGAGTTCACACACCTCCATTCTGTTACACCACACACCTCCATTCCGTGACTTCAAACACCTCCATTCTGTGACTTCACACACCTCCATTCTATGACTTCACACACTTCCATTCTATGACTTCAAACACCTCCATTCTCTGACTTCACACATCTCCATTCTTACTTCACACACCTCCATTCTATGACTTCACACAATTCCATTCTAGGACTTCACACACCTCCATTCTGTGACTTCACACACCTCCATTCTGAGTTCACCCACCTCCATTCTGTGACTTCACACACCTCCATTCCGTGACCTCACACACCTCCATTCTGTGACTTCACACACCTCCATTCTATGACTTCACACACTTCCATTCTATGACTTCACACACCTCCATTCTGTGACTTCACACACCTCCATTCTATGACTTCACACACCTCCATTCTGTAACTTCACACACTTCCATTCTGACTTCACACACCTCCATTCTATGACTTCACACACCTCCATTCTGTAACTTCAATCACCTCCATTCTATGACTTCACACACCTCCATTGTGAATTCACACACCTCCATTCTATGAGTTCACACACCTCCATTCTGACTTTACAAACCTCCATTCTATGACTTCACAGACTTCGAATCTGTGACTTCACTCACCTCCACTCTATGACTTCACACTTCTCCATTCCATGACTTCCCACGCCTCCTTTCTATGACTTCACCCACCTCCATTCTATGACTTCACACCTCCTTTCTGACTTCACACACCTCCATTCTGTGACTTCACACACCACCATTCTATGAGTTCACACTTCTCCATTTTGACTTCACTCACCTCCATTCTATGTCTTCAAACACCTTCATTCTTACTTCAAAAACATCCATTCTATGACTTCACACACCTCCATTCTATGATTTCACACACCTCCATTCTATGACTTCACACACCTCCATTCTGTGACTTCAAACACCTCCATTCTATGTCTTCACACACCTCCATTGTGACTTCACACACGTCCATTCTATGAGTTCACACACCTCCATTCTGACTTCACACACCTCCATTCTATGACTTCACACTCCTCCATTCTGACTTCACACAGCTCCATTCTGTGAATTCACAAAATTATATTCTATGATTTCACACACCTCCATACTGTGACTTCACACACATCCATCTATGACTTCAAACACCTCCATTCTGAGTTCACACACCTCCATTCTGTGACTTCACACACCTCCATTCTGACTTCACACACCTCCAATGTATGACTTCACACACCTCCATTCTGTGAATTCACACACTTCCATTCTGACGTCACACACCTCCATTCCATGAGTTCACACACCTCCATTCTAGGACTGCACACACTCCCATTCTGACATCACACACCTCCATTCTATGACTTCACAGACTTCGAATCTGTGACTTCACTCACCTCCATTCACACTCCTCTATTCTATGACTTCCCACAACTCTTTCCTATGCCATCACCCACCTCTATTCTATGACTTCACACCTCCATTCTGACTTCACACATGTCCATTCTGTGACTTTACACACCTCCCTTCTATGACTTCACACACCTCCATTCTATGACTTCACACACCCTCATTCTTACTTCAGAAACATCCATTCTATGACCTCACACACCTCCATTCTATGACTTCACAAACCTCCATTCTGTGACTTCCCACACCTCCATTCTGAGTTCACACATCTCCATTCTGTGACTTCACACATCTCCCTTCTGACTTCACACACCTCCGTTCTCTGACTTCACACACCTCCATTGTGAGTTCACCCACTTCCATTCTGTGACTTCACACACCTCTATTCTGTTACTTCACACACCTCCATTCTGTGACTTCACACACCTCCATTCTATGACTTCACACACCTCCATTCTATGAATTCACACACATCCATTCTGTGACTTCAAGCACCTCCATTGTATGACTTCACACACCTCCATTCTGTGACTTCACACACCTCAATTCTGAGTTCACACAACACCATTCTGTGACTTCACCCACCTCCATTCTGTGACTTGCACACCTCCATCCTATGACTTAACACACCTCCATTCTATGACTTCACACACCTCCATTCTATGACTTAACACACCTCCATTCTATGACTTCACACACCTCCATTTTGTGACTTCACACACCTCCAATCTATGACTTCACACACCTCCATTCTATGAATTCACACACCTCCATTCTATGACTTCAAGCACCTCCATTGTATGACTTCACACACCTCCATTCTGTGACTTCACACACCTCAATTCTGAGTTCACACAACACCATTCTGTGACTTCACCCACCTCCATTCTGTGACTTCCACACCTCCATTCTATGACTTAACACACCTCCATTCTATGACTTCACACACCTCCATTCTATGACTTCACACACCTCCATTCTGTGCCTTCAAACACCTCCATTCTGTCACTTCACCACCTCCATTCTATGACTTTACACACCTCCATTCTATGACTTCACACACCTGCATTGTGACTTCACCCATCTCCATTCTAGGAGTTCACACACCTGCATTGTGACATCAGACACCTCCATTCTATGACTTCACACATCTCCATTCTGACTTCACACACCACCATTCTGTGACTTCACACACCTCCATTCTATGACTTCACACACCTCCATTCTTTGACTTCACACACCTCCATTCTATGACTTCACACACCTCCAATCTATGACTTCACACACTTCCAATCTATGATTCACACACCTCCATTCTCTGACTTCACACACCTCCATTCTATGACTTCACACACCTCCATTCTGTAACTTCACACACTTCCAATGTTTGACTTCACAAACCTCCATTCCATGACTTCATACACCTCCATTCTATGACTTCACACACATCCATTCTTTGACTTCACACACCTCCATTTTGACTTCACACACCTCCATTCTGTGACTTCACACGCCTGCATTTTTGACTTCACACACCACAATTTTGACTTCACACAAGTCCATTCATTGACTTCACACACCTCCATTCTCTGACTTCCCACACCTCCATTTTGACTTCACACACCGCCATTCTGACTTCACACTCCTCCATTCTGTGAATTCACAAATCTCCATTCTATGATTTCACACACCTCCATACTATGACGTCACACACCTCCATCTATGACTTCACACACCTCCATTCTGAGTTCACACACCTCAATTCTGTGACTTCACACACCTCCATTCTGACTTCACACACCAATGTATGACTTCACACACCTCCATTCTGTGAATTCACACACTTCCATTGTGACGTCACACACCTCCATTCTATGAGTTCACACACATCCATTCTATGACTTCACACACCTCCATTCTTACTTCGCACACCTCCATTCTATGACTTCACAGACCTCGAATCTGTGACTTCACTCACCTCCATTCTATGACTTCACACTGCTCCATTCTATGACTTCCCACACCTCCTTTCTATGACTTCACCCACCTCTATTCTATAACTTCACACCTAGATTCTGACTTCAGATACCTCCATTCTCTGACTTCACACACCTCCATTCTATGACTTCAAACACCTCCATTCTGTGACATCACACACCTCCATTCTGAGCTCACACAACTCCATTCGGTGACTTCACACACCTCCATTCTATGACTTCACACACTTCCATTCTATGACTTCAAACACCTCCATTCTCTGACTTCACACATCTCCATTCTTACTTCACACACCTCCATTCTATGACTTCATACACTTCCATTCTAGGACTTCACACACCTCCATTCTTTGACTTCACACACCTCCATTCTGAGTTCACCCACCTCCATTCTGTGACTTCACACTCCTCCATTCCGTGACTTCACACACCTCCATTCTGTGACTTCACACACCTCCACTCTATGACTTCACACACTTCCATTCTATGACTTCACACACCTCCATTCTGTGACTTCACACACCTCCATTCTATGACTTCACCCACCTCCATTCTGTGACTTCACACACCTCCATTCTATGAGTTCACACACCTCCATTCTGTAACTTCAATCACCTCCATTCTATGACTTCACACACCTTCATTCTGACTTCAAACACCTCCATTCTCTGACTTCACACACCTCCATTCTATGACTTCACACACCTCCATTCTGTAACTTCACACACTTCCAATGTTTGACTTCACAAACCTCCATTCCATGACTTCATACACCTCCATTCTATGACTTCACACACATCCATTCTTTGACTTCACACACCTCCATTTTGACTTCACACCTCCATTCTGTGACTTCACACACCTGCATTTTTGACTTCACACACCACAACTTTGACTTCACACAAGTCCATTCATTGACTTCACACACCTCCATTCTCTGACTTCACACACCTCCATTTTGACTTCACACACCGCCATTCTGACTTCACACTCCTCCATTCTGTGAATTCACAAAACTCCATTCTATGATTTCACACACCTCCATACTATGACGTCACACACCTCCATCTATGACTTCACACACCTCCATTCTGAGTTCACACACCTCAATTCTGTGACTTCACACACCTCCATTCTGACTTCACACACCAATGTATGACTTCACACACCTCCATTCTGTGAATTCACACACTTCCATTGTGACGTCACACACCTCCATTCTATGAGTTTACACACCTCCATTCTATGACTTCACACACCTCCATTCTTACTTCACACACCTCCATTCTATGACTTCACAGACCTCGAATCTGTGACTTCACTCACCTCCATTCTATGACTTCACACTGCTCCATTCTATGACTTCCCACACCTCCTTTCTATGACTTCACCCACCTCTATTCTATGACTTCACACCTAGATTCTGACTTCAGATACCTCCATTCTGTGACTTCACACACCTCCATTCTATGACTTCAAACACCTCCATTCTGTGACATCACACACCTCCATTCTGAGCTCACACAACTCCATTCGGTGACTTCACACACCTCCATTCTTAATTAACAAACCTCCATTCTATGACTTCACACACTTCCATTCTATGACTTCACACACCTCCATTCTGTGACTTCTCATACCTCCATTCTGAGTTCACACACCTCCATTCTGTGACCTCACACACCTCCATTCCGTGACTACAAACACCTCCATTCTCTGACATCACACACCTCCATTCTGAGTTCACACACCTCCATTCTGTGACCTCACACACCTCCATTCCGTGACTTCAAACACCTCCATTCTGTGACTTCACACACCTCCATTCTATGACTTCACACACTTCCATTCTATGACTTCACACACCTCCATTCTGTGATTTCTCATACCTCCATTCTGAGTTCACACACCTCCATTCTGTGACCTCACACACCTCCATTCCGTGACTTCAAACACCTCCATTCTCTGACATCACACACCTCCATTCTGAGTTCACACACCTCCATTCTGTGACCTCACACACCTCCATTCCGTGACTTCAAACACCTCCATTCTGTGACTTCACACACCTCCATTCTATGACTTCACACACTTCCATTCTATGACTTCAAACACCTCCATTCCCTGCCTTCACACATCTCCATTCTTACTTCACACACCTCCATTCTATGACTTCACACACTTCCATTCTAGCACTTAACACACCTCCATTCTGTGACTTCACACACCTCCATTCTGAGTTCACCCACCTCCATTCTGTGACTTCACACACCTCCATTCCGTGACTTCACACACCTCCATTCTGTGACTTCACACACCTCCATTCTATGACTTCACACACTTCCATTCTATGACTTCACACACCTCCATTCTGTGACTTCACACATCTCCATTCTTACTTCACACACCTCCACTCTATGACTTCACACACTTCCATTCTAGGACTTCACACACCTCCATTCTGTGACTTCACACACCTCCATTCTGAGTTCACCCACCTCCATTCTGTGACTTCACACACCTCCATTCCGTGACTTCACACACCGCCATTCTGTGACTTCACACACCTCCATTCTATGACTTCACACACTTCCATTCTATGACTTCACACACCTCCATTCTGTGACTTCACACACCTCCATTCTATGACTTCACACACCTCCATTCTGTAACTTCACACACCTCCATTCTGACTTCACACTCCTCCATTCTATGACTTCACACACCTCCATTCTGTAACTTCAATCACCTCCATTCTATGACTTCACACACCTCCATTGTGACTTCACACACCTCCATTCTATGAGTTCACACACCTCCATTCTGACTTCACAAACCTCCATTCTATGACTTCACAGAATTCGAATCTGTGACTTCACTCACATCCACTCTATGACTTCACACTTCTCCATTCTATGACTTCCCACGCCTCCTTTATATGACATCACCCACCCCCATTCTATGACTTCACACCTCCATTCTGACTTCACACACCTCCATTCTGTGACTTCACACACCACCATTCTATGAGTTCACACACATCCATTCTATGACTTCACACACCTCCATTCTTACTTCGCACACCTCCATTCTATGACTTCACAGACCTCGAATCTGTGACTTCACTCATCTCCATTCTATGACTTCACACTGCTCCATTCTATGACTTCCCACACCTCCTTTCTATGACTTCACCCACCTCTATTCTATGACTTCACACCTAGATTCTGACTTCAGATACCTCCATTCTGTGACTTCACACACCTCCATTCTATGACTTCAAACACCTCCATTCTGTGACATCACACACCTCCATTCTGAGCTCACACAACTCCATTCGGTGACTTCACACACCTCCATTCTATGACTTCACACACTTCCATTCTATGACTTCAAACACCTCCATTCTCTGACTTCACACATCTCCATTCTTACTTCACACACCTCCATTCTATGACTTCATACACTTCCATTCTAGGACTTCACACACCTCCATTCTTTGACTTCACACACCTCCATTCTGAGTTCACCCACCTCCATTCTGTGACTTCACACTCCTCCATTCCGTGACTTCACACACCTCCATTCTGTGACTTCACACACCTCCATTCTATGACTTCACACACTTCCATTCTATGACTTCACACACCTCCATTCTATGACTTCACACACCTCCATTCTGTAACTTCAATCACCTCCATTCTATGACTTCACACACCTTCATTCTGACTTCAAACACCTCCATTCTCTGACTTCACACACCTCCATTCTATGACTTCACACACCTCCATTCTGTAACTTCACACACTTCCAATGTTTGACTTCACAAACCTCCATTCCATGACTTCATACACCTCCATTCTATGACTTCACACACATCCATTCTTTGACTTCACACACCTCCATTTTGACTTCACACACCTCCATTCTGTGACTTCACACACCTGCATTTTTGACTTCACACACCACAACTTTGACTTCACACAAGTCCATTCATTGACTTCACACACATCCATTCTCTGACTTCACACACCTCCATTTTGACTTCACACACCGCCATTCTGACTTCACACTCCTCCATTCTGTGAATTCACAAAACTCCATTCTATGATTTCACACACCTCCATACTATGACGTCACACACCTCCATCTATGACTTCACACACCTCCATTCTGAGTTCACACACCAAAATTCTGTGACTTCACACACCTCCATTCTGACTTCACACACCAATGTATGACTTCACACACCTCCATTCTGTCAATTCACACACTTCCATTGTGACGTCACACACCTCCATTCTATGAGTTTACACACCTCCATTCTATGACTTCACACACCTCCATTCTTACTTCACACACCTCCATTCTATGACTTCACAGACCTCGAATCTGTGACTTCACTCACCTCCATTCTATGACTTCACACTGCTCCATTCTATGACTTCCCACACCTCCTTTCTATGACTTCACCCACCTCTATTCTATGACTTCACACCTAGATTCTGACTTCAGATACCTCCATTCTGTGACTTCACAGACCTCCATTCTATGACTTCAAACACCTCCATTCGGTGACTTCACACACCTCCATTCTTAATTCACAAACCTCCATTCTATGACTTCACACACTTCCATTCTATGACTTCACACACCTCCATTCTGTGACTTCTCATACCTCCATTCTGAGTTCACACACCTCCATTCTGTGACCTCACACACCTCAAATCCGTGACTTCAAACACCTCCATTCTCTGACATCACACACCTCCATTCTGAGTTCACAAACCTCCATTCTGTGACCTCACACACCTCCATTCCGCGACTTCAAACACCTCCATTCTGTGACTTCACACACCTCCATTCTATGACTTCACACACTTCCATTCTATGACTTCAAACACCTCCATTCCCTGCCTTCACACATCTCCATTCTTACTTCACACACCTCCATTCTATGACTTCACACACTTCCATTCTAGCACTTCACACACCTCCATTCTGTGACTTCACACACCTCCATTCTGAGTTCACCCACCTCCATTCTGTGACTTCACACACCTCCATTCCGTGACTTCACACACCTCCATTCTGTGACTTCACACACCTCCATTCTATGACTTCACACACTTCCATTCTATGACTTCACACACCTCCATTCTGTGACTTCACACATCTCCATTCTTACTTCACACACCTCCACTCTATGACTTCACACACTTCCATTCTAGGACTTCACACACCTCCATTCTGTGACTTCACACACCTCCATTCTGAGTTCACCCACCTCCATTCTGTGACTTCACACACCTCCATTCCGTGACTTCACACACCTCCATTCTGTGACTTCACACACCTCCATTCTATGACTTCACACACTTCCATTCTATGACTTCACACACCTCCATTCTGTGACTTCACACACCTCCATTCTATGACTTCACACACCTCCATTCTGTAACTTCAAACACCTCCATTCTGACTTCACACACCTCCATTCTATGACTTCACACACCTCCATTCTGTAACTTCAATCACCTCCATTCTATGACTTCACACACCTCCATTGTGACTTCACACACCTCCATTCTATGAGTTCACACACCTCCATTCTGACTTCACAAACCTCCATTCTATGACTTCACAGACTTCGAATCTGTGACTTCACTTACATCCTCTCTATGACTTCACACTTCTCCATTCTATGACTTCCCACGCCTCCTTTATATGACATCAGCCACCCCCATTCTATGACTTCACACCTCCATTCTGACTTCACACACCTCCATTCTGTGACTTCACACACCACCATTCTATGAGTTCACACACCTCCAATTTGACTTCACTCACCTCCATTCTATGACTTCACACTCCTCTATTCTATGACTTCCCACAACTCTTTTCTATGCCATCACCCACCTCTATTCTATGACTTCACACCGCCATTCTGACTTCACACATCTCCATTCTGTGACTTTACACACCTCCCTTCTATGACTTCACACACCTCCATTCTATGACTTCACACACCTTCATTCTTACTTCAGAAACATCCATTCTATGACCTCACACACCTCCATTCTATGACTTCAAACACCTCCATTCTGTGACATCACACACCTCCATTCTGAGCTCACACAACTCCATTCGGTGACTTCACACACCTCCATTCTTAATTCACAAACCTCCATTCTATGACTTCACACACTTCCATTCTATGACTTCACACACCTCCATTCTGTGACTTCTCATACCTCCATTCTGAGTTCACACACCTCCATTCTGTGACCTCACACACCTCCATTCCGTGACTTCAAACACCTCCATTCTCTGACATCACACACCTCCATTCTGAGTTCACACACCTCCATTCTGTGACCTCACACACCTCCATTCCGTGACTTCAAACACCTCCATTCTGTGACTTCACACACCTCCATTCTATGACTTCACACACTTCCATTCTATGACTTCAAACACCTCCATTCTCTGCCTTCACACATCTCCATTGTGACTTCACACACCTCCATTCTATGACTTCACACACTTCCATTCAAGGACTTCACACAACTCCATTCCGTGACTTCACACACCTCCATTCTGTGACTTCACACACCTCCATTCTATGACTTCACAAACTTCCATTCTATGACTTCACACACCTCCATTCTGTGACTTCACACACCTCCATTCTATGACTTCACACACCTCCATTCTGTAACTTCACACACCTCCATTCTGACTTCACACACCTCCATTCTATGACTTCACACACTTCCATTCTATGACTTCACACACCTCCATTCTGTAACTTCAATCACCTCCATTCTATGACTTCACACACCTCCATTGTGACTTCACACACCTCCATTCTATGAGTTCACACACCTCCATTCTGACTTCACAAACCTCCATTCTATGACTTCACAGACTTCGAATCTGTGACTTCACTCACATCCACTCTATGACTTCACACTTCTCCATTCTATGACTTCCCACGCCTCCTTTATATGACTTCACCCACCCCCATTCTATGACTTCACACCTCCATTCTTACTTCACACACCTCCATTCTGTGACTTCACACACCACCATTCTATGAGTTCACACACCTCCAATTTGACTTCAGTCACCTCCATTCTATGTCTTCAAACACCTTCATTCTTACTTCAGAAACATCCATTCTATGACTTCACACACCTCCATTCTATGATTTCACACACCTCCATTCTATGACTTCACACACCTCCATTCTGTGACTTCACACACCTCCATTCTATGTCTTCACACACCTCCATTGTGACTTCACACACGTCCATTCTATGAGTTCACACACCTCCATTCTGACTTCACACACCTCCATTCTATGACTTCACACTCCTCCATTCTGACTTCACACAGCTCCATTCTGTGAATTCACAAAATTATATTCTATGATTTCACACACCTCCATACTGTGACTTCACACACATCCATCTATGACTTCAAACACCTCCATTCTGAGTTCACACACCTCCATTCTGTGACTTCACACACCTCCATTCTGACTTCACACACCTCCAATGTATGACTTCACACACCTCCATTCTGTGAATTCACACACTTCCATTCTGACGTCACACACCTCCATTCCATGAGTTCACACACCTCCATTCTAGGACTGCACACACCCCCATTCTGACATCACACACCTCCATTCTATGACTTCACAGACTTCGAATCTGTGACTTCACTCACCTCCATTCTATGACTTCACACTCCTCTATTCTATGACTTCCCACAACTCTTTCCTATGCCATCACCCACCTCTATTCTATGACTTCACACCTCCATTCTGACTTCACACATCTCCATTCTGTGACTTTACACACCTCCCTTCTATGACTTCACACACCTCCATTCTATGACTTCACACACCCTCATTCTTACTTCAGAAACATCCATTCTATGAACTCACACACCTCCATTCTATGACTTCACAAACCTCCATTCTGTGACTTCCCACACCTCCATTCTGAGTTCACACATCTCCATTCTGTGACTTCACACACCTCCCTTCTGACTTCACACACCTCCGTTCTCTGACTTCACACACCTCCATTGTGAGTTCACCCACTTCCATTCTGTGACTTCACACACCTCTATTCTGTTACTTCACACACCTCCATTCTGTGACTTCACACACCTCCATTCTATGACTTCACACACCTCCATTCTATGAATTCACACACCTCCATTCTGTGACTACAAGCACCTCCATTGTATGACTTCACACCCCTCCATTCTGTGACTTCACACACCTCAATTCTGAGTTCACACAACACCATTCTGTGACTTCACCCACCTCCATTCTGTGACTTCCACACCTCCATTCTATGACTTAACACACCTCCATTCTATGACTTCACACACCTCCATTCTATGACTTAACACACCTCCATTCTATGACTTCACACACCTCCATTCTGTGACTTCACACACCTCCAATCTATGACTTCACACACCTCCATTCTATGAATTCACACACCTCCATTCTATGACTTCAAGCACCTCCATTGTATGACTTCACACACCTCCATTCTGTGACTTCACACACCTCAATTCTGAGTTCACACAACACCATTCTGTGACTTCACCCACCTCCATTCTGTGACTTCCACACCTCCATTCTATGACTTAACACACCTCCATTCTATGACTTCACACTCCTCCATTCTATGACTTCACACACCTCCATTCTGTGCCTACACACCTCCATTCTGTCAATTCACCACCTCCATTCTATGACTTTACACACCTCCATTCTATGACTTCACACACCTGCATTGTGACTTCACCCATCTCCATTCTAGGAGTTCACGCACCTGCATTGTGACTTCAGACACCTCCATTCTATGACTTCACACATCTCCATTCTGACTTCACACACCACCATTCTGTGACTTCACACACCTCCATTCTATGACTTCACACACCTCCATTCTTTGACTTCACACACCTCCATTCTATGACTTCACACACCTCCAATCTATGACTTCACACACTTCCAATCTATGACTTCACACACCTCCATTCTATGACTTCACACACCTCCATTCTATGACTTCACACACCTCCATTCTGTAACTTCACACACTTCCAATGTTTGACTTCACAAACCTCCATTCCATGACTTCATACACCTCCATTCTATGACTTCACACACATCCATTCTTTGACTTCACACACCTCCATTTTGACTTCACACACCTCCATTCTGTGACTTCACACACCTGCATTTTTGACTTCACACACCACAATTTTGACTTCACACAAGTCCATTCATTGACTTCACACACCTCCATTCTCTGACTTCACACACCTCCATTTTGACTTCACACACCGCCATTCTGACTTCACACTCCTCCATTCTGTGAATTCACAAAACCCCATTCTATGATTTCACACACCTCCATTCTGAGCTCACACAACTCCATTCGGTGACGTCAAACACCTCCATCTATGACTTCACACACCTCCATTCTGAGTTCACACACCTCAATTCTGTGACTTCACACACCTCCATTCTGACTTCACACACCAATGTATGACTTCACACACCTCCATTCTGTGAATTCACACACTTCCATTGTGACGTCACACACCTCCATTCTACGAGTTCACACACATCCATTATATGACTTCACACACCTCCATTCTTACTTCGCACACCTCCATTCTATGACTTCACAGACCTCGAATCTGTGACTTCACTCACCTCCATTCTATGACTTCACACTGCTCCATTCTATGACTTCCCACACCTCCTTTCTATGACTTCACCCACCTCTATTCTATGACTTCACACCTAGATTCTGACTTCAGATACCTCCATTCTGTGACTTCACACACCTCCATTCTATGACTTCAAACACCTCCATTCTCTGACATCACACACCTCCATTCTGAGCTCACACAACTCCATTCGGTGACTTCACACACCTCCATTCTATGACTTCACACACTTCCATTCTATGACTTCAAACACCTCCATTCTCTGACTTCACACATCTCCATTCTTACTTCACACACCTCCATTCTATGACTTCATACACTTCCATTCTAGGACTTCACACACCTCCATTCTTTGACTTCACACACCTCCATTCTGAGTTCACCCACCTCCATTCTGTGACTTCACACACCTCCATTCCGTGACTTCACACACCTCCATTCTGTGACTTCACACACCTCCATTCTATGACTTCACACACTTCCATTCTATGACTTCACACACCTCCATTCTGTGACTTCACACACCTCCATTCTACGACTTCACACACCTCCATTCTGTAAATTCACACACCTCCATTCCGACTTCACACACCTCCATTCTATGACTTCACACACCTCCATTCTGTAACTTCAATCACCTCCATTCTATGACTTCACACACCTGCATTCTGACTTCAAACATCTCCATTCTCTGACTTCACACACCTCCATTCTATGACTTCACACACCTCCATTCTGTAACTTCACACACTTCCAATGTTTGACTTCACAAACCTCCATTCCATGACTTCATACACCTCCATTCTATGACTTCACACACATCCATTCTTTGACTTCACACACCTCCATTTTGACGTCACACACCTCCATTCTGTGACTTCACACACCTCCATTCTGAGCTCACACAACTCCATTCGGTGACTTCACACACCTCCATTCTTAATTCACAAACCTCCATTCTATGACTTCACACACTTCCATTCTATGACTTCACACACCTCCATTCTGTGACTTCTCATACCTCCATTCTGAGTTCACACACCTCCATTCTGTGACCTCACACACCTCCATTCCGTGCCTTCAAACACCTCCATTCTCTGACATCACACACCTCCATTCTCAGTTCACACACCTCCATTCTGTGACCTCACACACCTCCATTCCGTGACTTCAAACACCTCCATTCTGTGACTTCACACACCTCCATTCTATGACTTCACACACTTCCATTCTATGACTTCAAACACCTCCATTCCCTGCCTTCACACATCTCCATTCTTACTTCACACACCTCCATTCTATGACTTCACACACTTCCATTCTAGCACTTCACACACCTCCATTCTGTGACTTCACACACCTCCATTCTGAGTTCACCCACCTCCATTCTGTGACTTCACACACCTCCATTCCGTGACTTCACACACCTCCATTCTGTGACTTCACACACCTCCATTCTATGACTTCACACACTTCCATTCTATGACTTCACACACCTCCATTCTGTGACTTCACACATCTCCATTCTTACTTCACACACCTCCACTCTATGACTTCACACACTTCCATTGTAGGACTTCACACACCTCCATTCTGTGACTTCACACACCTCCATTCTGAGTTCACCCACCTCCATTCTGTGACTTCACACACCTCCATTCCGTGACTTCACACACCTCCATTCTGTGACTTCACACACCTCCATTCTATGACTTCACACACTTCCATTCTATGACTTCACACACCTCCATTCTGTGACTTCACACACCTCCATTCTATGACTTCACACACCTCCATTCTGTAACTTCACACACCTCCATTCTGACTTCACACACCTCCATTCTATGACTTCACACACCTCCATTCTGAAACTTCAATCACCTCCATTCTATGACTTCACACACCTCCATTTTGACTTCACACACCTCCATTCTATGAGTTCACACACCTCCATTCTGACTTCACAAACCTCCATTCTATGACTTCACAGACTTCGAATCTGTGACTTCACTCACATCCACTCTATGACTTCACACTTCTCCATTCTATGACTTCCCACGCCTCCTTTATATGACTTCACCCACCCCCATTCTATGACTTCACACCTCCATTCTGACTTCACACACCTCCATTCTGTGACTTCACACACCACCATTCTATGAGTTCACACACCTCCAATTTGACTTCAGTCACCTCCATTCGATGTCTTCAAACACCTTCATTCTTACTTCAGAAACATCCATTCTATGACTTCACACACCTCCATTCTATGATTTCACACACCTCCATTCTATGACTTCACACACCTCCATTCTGTGACTTCACACACCTCCATTCTATGTCTTCACACACCTCCATTGTGAGTTCACACACGTCCATTCTATGAGTTCACACACCTCCATTCTGACTTCACACACCTCCATTCTATGACTTCACACTCCTCCATTCTGACTTCACACAGCTCCATTCTGTGAATTCACAAAATTATATTCTATGATTTCACACACCTCCATACTGTGACTTCACACACATCCATCTATGACTTCAAACACCTCCATTCTGAGTTCACACACCTCCATTCTGTGACTTCACACACCTCCATTCTGACTTCACACACCTCCAATGTATGACTTCACACACCTCCATTCTGTGAATTCACACACTTCCATTCTGACGTCACACACCTCCATTCCATGAGTTCACACACCTCCATTCTAGGACTGCACACACCTCCATTCTGACATCACACACCTCCATTCTATGACTTCACAGACTTCGAATCTGTGACTTCACTCACCTCCATTCTATGACTTCAAACTCCTCTATTCTATGACTTCCCACAACTCTTTTCTATGGCATCACCCAACTCTATTCTATGACTTCACACCTCCATTCTGACTTCACACATCTCCATTCTGTGACTTTACACACCTCCCTTCTATGACTTCACACACCTCCATTCTATGACTTCACACACCTTCATTCTTACTTCAGAAACATCCATTCTATGACCTCACACACCTCCATTCTATGACTTCACAAACCTCCATTCTGTGACTTCCCACACCTCCATTCTGAGTTCACACATCTCCATTCTGTGACTTCACACACCTCCCTTCAGACTTCACACACCTCCGTTCTGTGACTTCACACACCTCTATTGTGAGTTCACCCACTTCCATTCTGTGACTTCACACACCTCTATTCTGTTACTTCACACACCTCCATTCTGTGACTTCACACACCTCCATTCTATGACTTCACACACCTCCATTCTATGAATTCACACACCTCCATTCTGTGACTTCAAGCACCTCCATTGTATGACTTCACACACCTCCATTCTGTGACTTCACACACCTCAATTCTGAGTTCACACAACACCATTCTGTGACTTCACCCACCTCCATTCTGTGACTTCCACACCTCCATTCTATGACTTAACACACCTCCATTCTATGACTTCACACACCTCCATTCTATGACTTCACACACCACCATTCTGTGACTTCACACACCTCCATTCTCTGACTTCACACACCTCCATTCTGTCACTTCACCACCTCCATTCTATGACTTTACACACCTCCATTCTATGACTTCAAACACCTGCATTGTGACTTCACCCATCTTCATTCTAGGAGTTCACACACCTGCATTGTGACTTCACACACCTCCATTCTATGACTTCACACATCTCCATTCTGACTTCACACACCACCATTCTGTGACTTCACACACCTCCATTCTATGACTTCACACACCTCCATTCTTTGACTTCACACACCTCCATTCTATCACTTCACACACCTCCAATCTATGACTTCACACACTTCCAATCTATGACTTCACACACCTCCATTCTATGACTTCACACACCTCCATTCTATGACTTCACACACCTTCATTCTGACTTCAAACACCTCCATTCTCTGACTTCACACACCTCCATTCTATGACTTCACACACCTCCATTCTGTAACTTCACACACTTCCAATGTTTGACTTCACAAACCTCCATTCCATGACTTCATACACCTCCATTCTATGACTTCACTCACATCCATTCTTTGACTTCACACACATCCATTTTGACTTCACACACCTCCATTCTGTGACTTCACACACCTGCATTTTTGACTTCACACACCACAATATTGACTTCACACAAGTCCATTCATTGACTTCACACACCTCCATTCTCTGACTTCACACACCTCCATTTTGACTTCACACACCGCCATTCTGACTTCACACTCCTCCATTCTGTGAATTCACAAAACTCCATTCTATGATTTCACACACCTCCATACTATGATGTCACACACCTCCATCTATGACTTCACACACCTCCATTCTGAGTTCACACACCTCAATTCTGTGACTTCACACACCTCCATTCTGACTTCACACACCAATGTATGACTTCACACACCTCCATTCTGTGAATTCACACACTTCCATTGTGACATCACACACCTCCATTCTATGAGTTCACACACCTCCATTCTATGACTTCACACACCTCCATTCTTACTTCACACACCTCCATTCTATGCCTTCACAGACCTCGAATCTGTGACTTCACTCACCTCCATTCTATGACTTCACACTGCTCCATTCTATGACTTCCCACCCCTCCTTTCTATGACTTCACCCACCTCTATTCTATGACTTCACACCTAGATTCTGACTTCAGATACCTCCATTCTGTGACTTCACACACCTCCATTCTATGACTTCAAACACCTCCATTCTCTGACATCACACACCTCCATTCTGAGCTCACACAACTCCATTCGGTGACTTCACACACCTCCATTCTTAATTCACAAACCTCCATTCTAAGACTTCACACACTTCCATTCTATGACTTCACACACCTCCATTCTGTGACTTCTCATACCTCCATTCTGAGTTCACACACCTCCATTCTGTGACCTCACACACCTCCATTCCGTGACTTCAAACACCTCCATTCTCTGACATCACACACCTCCATTCTGAGTTCACACACCTCCATTCTGTGACCTCACACACCTCCATTCCGTGACTTCAAACACCTCCATTCTGTGACTTCACACACCTCCATTCTATGACTTCACACACTTCCATTCTATGACTTCAAACACCTCCATTCTCTGCCTTCACACATCTCCATTCTTACTTCACACACCTCCATTCTATGACTTCACACACTTCCATTCTAGGACTTCACAAAACTCCATTCCGTGACTTCACAAACCTCCATTCTGTGACTTCACACACCTCCATTCTATGACTTCACACACTTCCATTCTATGACTTCACACACCTCCATTCTGTGACTTCACACACCTCCATTCTATGACTTCAAACACCTCCATTCTGTAACTTCACACACCTCCATTCTGACATCACACACCTCCATAATATGACTTCACACACCTCCATACTGTAACTTCAATCACCTCCATTCTATGACTTCACACACCTCCATTGTGACTTCACACACCTCCATTCTATGAGTTCACACACCTCCATTCTGACTTCACAAACCTCCATTCTATGACTTCACAGACTTCGAATCTGTGACTTCTCTCACATCCACTCTATGACTTCACACTTCTCCATTCTATGACTTCACACCTCCATTCTGACTTCACACACCTCCATTCTGTGACTTCACACACCACCATTCTATGAGTTCACACACCTCCAATTTGACTTCAGTCACCTCAATTCTATGTCTTCAAACACCTTCATTCTTACTTCAGAAACATCCATTCTATGACTTCACACACCTCCATTCTATGATTTCACACACCTCCATTCTATGACTTCACACACCTCCATTCTGTGACTTCACACACCTCCATTCTATGTCTTCACACACCTCCATTGTGACTTCACACACGTCCATTCTATGAGTTCACACACCTCCATTCTGACTTCACACACCTCCATTCTATGACTTCACACTCCTCCATTCTGACTTCACACAGCTCCATTCTGTGAATTCACAAAATTATATTCTATGATTTCACACACATCCATTCTGTGACTTCACACACCTCCATTCTGACTTCACACACCTCAAATGTATGACTTCACACACCTCAATTCTGTGAATTCACACACTTCCATTCTGACGTCACACACCTCCATTCTATGAGTTCACACACCTCCATTCTAGGACTTCACAAACCTCCATTCTGACATCACAAACTTCCATTCTATTACTTCACAGACTTCGAATCTGTGACTTCACTCACCTCCATTCTATGACTTCATACTCCTCTATTCTATGACTTCCCACAACTCTTTTCTATGCCATCACCCACCTCTATTCTATGACTTCACACCTCCATTCTGACTTCACACATCTCCATTCTGTGACTTTACACACCTCCCTTCTATGACTTCACACACCTCCATTCCATGACTTCACACACCTCCATTCTATGAGTTCACACACCTCCATTCTTTGAGTTCACACACCTCCATTTTGACTTCACACACCTCCATTCTATGACTTCACACACCTTCATTCATACTTCAGAAACATCCATTCTATGACTGCACACACCTCCATTCTGAATTCACACAGCTCCATTCTATGACTTCACACACCTCCATTCTGTGACATCACACCCTTCCATTCTATGACTTCACACACCTTCATTCTTACTTCACAAACATCCATTCTATGACTTCACACACCTCCATTCTATGACTTCACACACCTCCAATTTGTGACTTCATAAACCTCCATTCTATGTCTTCACACACCTCCATTGTGACTTCACACACCTCCATTCTATGAGTTCACACACCTCCATTCTAACTTCACACACCTCCATTCTGACATCACAAACTTCCATTCTATTACTTCACAGACTTCGAATCTGTGACTTCACTCACCTCCATTCTATGACTTCACACTCCTCTATTCTATGACTTCCCACAACTCTTTTCTATGCCATCACCCACCTCTATTCTATGACTTCACACCTGCATTCTGACTTCACACATCTCCATTCTGTGACTTTACACACCTCCCTTCTATGACTTCACACACCTCCATTCCATGACTTCACACACCTCCATTCTATGAGTTCACACACCTCCATTCTTTGAGTTCACACACCTCCATTTTGACTTCACACACCTCCATTCTATGACCTCACACACCTTCATTCATACTTCAGAAACATCCATTCTATGACTGCACAGACCTCCATTCTGAATTCACACAGCTCCATTCTATGACTTCACACACCTCCATTCTGTGACTTCACACCCTTCCATTCTATGACTTCACACACCTTCATTCTTACTTCACAAACATCCATTCTATGACTTTACACACCTCCATTCTATGACTTCACACACCTCCAATTTGTGACTTCATACACCTCCATTCTATGTCTTCACACACCTCCATTGTGACTTCACACACCTCCATTCTATGAGTTCACACACCTCCATTCTAACTTCACACACCTCCATTCTATGACTTCACACTCCGCAATTCTGACTTCACACTCCTCCATTCTGTGAATTCACAAAACTCCATTCTATGATTTCACACGCCTCCATACTATGACGTAAGAGACCTCCATCTATGACTTCACACACCTCCATTCTGAGTTCACACACCTCAATTCTGTGACTTCACACACCTTCATTCTGACTTCACACACCAATGTATGACTTCACACACCTCCATTCTGTGAATTCACACACTTCCATTCTGACGTCACACACCTCCATTCTATGAGTTCACACACCTCCATTCTAAGACTTCACACACCTCCATTCTTACTTCACACACCTCCATTCTATGCCTTCACAGACCTCGAATCTGTGACTTCACTCACCTTCATTCTATGACTTCACAGTGCTCCATTCTATGACTTCCCACGCCTCCTTTCTGTGACTTCACCCACCTCTATTCTATGACTTCACACCTAGATTCTGACTTCAGATACCTCCATTCTGTGACTTCACACACCTCCATTCTATGACTTCAAACACCTCCATTCTCTGACATCACACACCTCCATTCTGAGCTCACACAACTCCATTCGGTGACTTCACACACCTCCATTCTTAATTCACAAACCTCCATTCTATGACTTCACACACTTCCATTCTATGACTTCACACACCTCCATTCTGTGACTTCTCATACCTCCATTCTGAGTTCACACACCTACATTCTGTGACCTCACACACCTCCATTCCGTGACTTCAAACACCTCCATTCTGTGACTTCACACACCTCCATTCTATGACTTCACACACTTCCATTCTATGACTTCAAACACCTCCATTCTCTGACTTCACACATCTCCATTCTTAGTTCACACACCTCCATTCTATGACTTCACACACTTCCATTCTATGACTTCACACATCTGCATTCTGACTTCACACACCACCATTCTGTGACTTCACACACCTCCATTCTATGACTTCACACACCTCCATTCTTTGACTTCACACACCTCCATTCTATGACTTCACACACCTCCAATCTATGACTTCACACACTTCCAATCTATGACTTCACACACCTCCATTCTATGACTTCACACACCTCCATTCTATGACTTCACACACCTGCATTCTGACTTCAAACACCTCCATTCTCTGACTTCACACACCTCCATTCCATGACTTCACACACCTCCATTCTGTAACTTCACACACTTCCAATGTTTGACTTCACAAACCTCCATTCCATGACTTCATACACCTCCATTCTATGACTTCACACATATCCATTCTTTGACTTCACACACCTCCATTTTGACTTCACACACCTCCATTCTGTGACTTCACACACCTGCATTTTTGACTTCACACAACAATTTTGACTTCACACAAGTCCATTCATTGACTTCACACACCTCCATTCTCTGACTTCACACAACTCCATTTTGACTTCTCACACCGCCATTCTGATTTCACACTCCTCCATTCTGTGAATTCACAAAACTCCATTCTATGATTTTACACACCTCCATACTATGACTTCCCACAACTCCTTTCTATGACTTCACCCACCTCTATTCTATGACTTCACACCTAGATTCTGACTTCAGATACCTCCATTCTGTGACTTCACACACTTCCATTCTATGACTTCAAACACCTCCAGTCTCTGACATCACACACCTCCATTCTGAGCTCACACAACTCCATTCGGTGACTTCACACACCTCCATTCTTAATTCACAAACCTCCATTCTATGACTTCACACACTTCCATTCTATGACTTCACACACCTCCATTCTGTGACTTCTCACACCTCCATTCTGAGTTCACACACCTCCATTCTGTGACCTCACACACCTCCATTCCGTGACTTCAAACACCTCCATTCTGTGACTTCACACACCTCCATTCTATGACTTCACACACTTCCATTCTATGACTTCAAACACCTCCATTCTCTGACTTCACACATCTCCATTCTTACTTCACACACCTCCATTCTATGACTTCACACAATTCCATTCTAGGACTTCACACACCTCCATTCTGTGACTTCACACACCTCCTTTCTGAGTTCACCCACCTCCATTCTGTGACTTCACACACCTCCATTCTGTGACTTCACACACCTCCATTCTATGACTTCACACACTTCCATTCTATGACTTCACACACCTCCATTCTGTGACTTCACACACCTCCATTCTATGACTTCACACACCTCCATTCTGTAACTTCACACACCTCCATTCTGACTTCACACACCTCCATTCTATGACTTCACACACCTCCATTCTGTAACTTCAATCACCTCCATTCTATGACTTCACACACCTCCATTGTGACTTCACACACCTCCATTCTATGAGTTCACACACCTCCATTCTGACTTCAAAAACCTCCATTCTATGACTTCACATACTTCGAATCTGTGACTTCACTCACCTCCACTCTATGACTTCACACTTCTCCATTCTATGACTTCCCACGCCTTCTTTCTATGACTTCACCCACCCCCATTCTATGACTTCACACCTCCATTCTGACTTCACACACCTCCATTCTGTGACTTCACACACCACCATTCTATGAGTTCACACACCTCCATTTTGACTTCACTCACCTCCATCCTATGTCTTCAAACACCTTCATTCTTACTTCAGAAACATCCATTCTATGACTTCACATACCTCCATTCTATGATTTCACACACCTCCATTCTATGACTTCACACACCTCCATTCTGTGACTTCACACACCTCCATTCTATGTCTTCACACACCTCCATTGTGACTTCACACACGTCCATTCTATGAGTTCACACACCTCCATTCTGACTTCACACACCTCCATTCTATGACTTCACACTCCTCCATTCTGACTTCACACAGCTCCATTCTGTGAATTCACACACATCCATCTATGACTTCAAACACCTCCATTCTGAGTTCACACACCTCCATTCTGTGACTTCACACACCTCCATTCTGACTTCACACACCTCCAATGTATGACTTCACACACCTCCATTCTGTGAATTCACACACTTCCATTCTGACGTCACACACCTCCATTCCATGAGTTCACACACCTCCATTCTAGGACTGCACACACCCCCATTCTGACATCACACACCTCCATTCTATGACTTCACAGACTTCGAATCTGTGACTTCACTCACCTCCATTCTATGACTTCACACTCCTCTATTCTATGACTTCCCACAACTCTTTTCTATGCCATCACCCACCTCTATTCTATGACTTCACACCTCCATTCTGACTTCACACATCTCCATTCTGTGACTTTACACACCTCCCTTCTATGACTTCACACACCTCCATTCTATGACTTCACACACCTTCATTCTTACTTCAGAAACATCCATTCTATGACCTCACACACCTCCATTCTATGACTTCACAAACCTCCATTCTGTGACTTCCCACACCTCCATTCTGAGTTCACACATCTCCATTCTGTGACTTCACACACCTCCCTTCTGACTTCACACACCTCCGTTCTGTGACTTCACACACCTTCATTGTGAGTTCACCCACTTCCATTCTGTGACTTCACACACCTCTATTCTGTTACTTCACACACCTCCATTCTGTGACTTCACACACCTCCATTCTATGACTTCACACACCTCCATTCTATGAATTCACACACCTCCATTCTGTGACTTCAAGCACCTCCATTGTATGACTTCACACACCTTCATTCTGTGACTTCACACACCTCAATTCTGAGTTCACACAACACCATTCTGTGACTTCATCCACCTCCATTCTGTGACTTCCACACCTCCATTCTATGACTTAACACACCTCCATTCTATGACTTCACACACCTCCATTCTATGACTTAACACACCTCCATTCTATGACTTCACACACCTCCATTCTGTGACTTCACACTCCTTCAATCTATGACTTCACACACCTCCATTCTATGAATTCACACACCTCCGTTCTGTGACTTCAAGCACCTCCATTGTATGACTTCACACACCTCCATTCTGTGACTTCACACACCTCAATTCTGAGTTCACACAACACCATTCTGTGACTTCACCCACCTCCATTCTGTGACTTCCACACCTCCATTCTATGACTTAACACACCTCCATTCTATGACTTCACACACCTCCATTCTATGACTTAACACACCTCCATTCTGTGCCTTCACACACCTCCATTCTGTCACTTCACCACCTCCATTCTATGACTTTACACACCTCCATTCTATGACTTCACACACCTGCATTGTGGCTTCACCCACCTCCATTCTAGGAGTTCACACACCTGCATTGTGACTTCAGACACCTCCATTCTATGACTTCACACATCTCCATTCTGACTTCACACACCACCATTCTGTGACTTCACACACCTCCATTCTATGACTTCACACACCTCCATTCTTTGACTTCACACACCTCCATTCTATGACTTCACACACCTCCAATCTATGACTTCACACACTTCCAATCTATGACTTCACACACCTCCATTCTAAGACTTCACACACCTCCATTCTATGACTTCACACACCTCTATTCTATGACTTCACACACCTGCATTCTGTAACTTCACACACTTCCAATGTTTGACTTCACAAACCTCCATTCCATGACTTCATGCACCTCCATTCTATGACTTCACACACATCCGTTCTTTAACTTCACACATCTCCATTTTGACTTCACACACCTCCATTCTGTGACTTCACACACCTGCATTTTTGACTTCACACACCACAATTTTGACTTCACACAAGTCCATTCATTGACTTCACACACCTCCATTCTCTGACTTCACACACCTCCATTTTGACTTCACACACCGCCATTCTGACTTCACACTCCTCCATTCTGTGAATTCACAAAACTCCATTCTATGATTTCACACACCTCCATACTATGACGTCCCACACCTACATCTATGACTTCACACACCTCCATTCTGAGTTCACACACCTCAATTCTGTGACTTCACACACCTCCATTCTGACTTCACACACCAATGTATGACTTCACACACCTCCATTCTGTGAATTCACACACTTCCATTCTGAAGTCACACACCTCCATTCTATGAGTTCACACACCTCCCTTCTATGACTTCACACACCTCCATTCCATGACTTCACACACCTCCATTCTATGAGTTCACACACCTCCATTCTTTGAGTTCACACACCTCCATTTTGACTTCACACACCTCCATTCTATGACTTCACACACCTTCATTCATACTTCAGAAACATCCATTCTATGACTGCACACACCTCCATTCTATGATTTCACACACCTCCATTCTATGACTTCACACACCTCCATTCTGTGACATCACACCCTTCCATTCTATGACTTCACACACCTTCATTCTTACTTCACAAACATCCATTCTATGACTTCACACACCTCCATTCTATGACTTCACACACCTCCAATTTGTGACTTCATAAACCTCCATTCTATGTCTTCACACACCTCCATTGTGACTTCACACACCTCCATTCTATGAGTTCACACACCTCCATTCTAACTTCACACACCTCCATTCTGACATCACAAACCTCTATTCTATTATTTCACAGACTTCGAATCTGTGACTTCACTCACCTCCATTCTATGACTTCACACTCCTCTATTCTATGACTTCCCACAACTCTTTTCTATGCCATCACCCACCTCTATTCTATGACTTCACCCCTCCATTCTGACTTCACACATCTCCATTCTGTGACTTTACACACCTCCCTTCTATGACTTCACACACCTCCATTCCATGACTTCACACACCTCCATTCTATGAGTTCACACACCTCCATTCTTTAGTTCACACACCTCCATTTTGACTTCACACACCTCCATTCTATGACTTCACACACCTTCATTCATACTTCAGAAACATCCATTCTATGACTGCACACACCTCCATTCTGAATTCAGACAGCTCCATTCTATGACTTCACACACCTCCATTCTTTGACTTCACACCCTTCCATTCTATGACTTCACACACCTTCATTCTTACTTCACAAACATCCATTCTATGACTTTACACACCTCCATTCTATGACTTTACACACCTCCAATCTATGACTTCACACACTTCCAATCTATGACTTCACACACCTCCATTCTATGACTTCACACACCTCCATTCTATGACTTCAAACACCTGCATTCTGACTTCAAACACCTCCATTCTCTGACTTCACACACCTTCATTCCAAGACTTCACACTCCTCCATTCTGTGAATTCACAAA
Source organism: Megascapheus bottae (assembly GCF_031878675.1). Taxonomy (NCBI): domain Eukaryota; kingdom Metazoa; phylum Chordata; class Mammalia; order Rodentia; family Geomyidae; genus Megascapheus; species Megascapheus bottae. The sequence continues at coordinate 1,201,287 of NW_028327691.1, forward strand.
ACTCCATTCTATGATTTCACACACCTCCATACTATGACGTCACACACCTCCATCTATGACTTCACACACCTCCATTCTGAGTTCACACACCAAAATTCTGTGACTTCACACACCTCCATTCTGACTTCACACACCAATGTATGACTTCACACACCTCCATTCTGTGAATTCACACACTTCCATTCTGACGTCACACACCTCCATTCTATGAGTTCACACACCTCCATACTATGACTTCACACACCTCCATTCTTACTTCACACACCTCCATTCTATGACTTCACAGACCTCAAATCTGTGACTTCACTCACCTAAATTCTATGACTTCACAGTGCTCCATTCTATGACTTCCCACGCCTCCTTTCTATGACTTCACCCACCTCTATTCTATGACTTCACACCTAGATTCTGACTTCAGATACCTCCATTCTGTGACTTCACACACCTCCATTCTATGACTTCAAACACCTCCATTCTCTGACATCACACACCTCCATTCTGAGCTCACACAACTCCATTCGGTGACTTCACACACCTCCATTCTTAATTCACAAACCTCAATTCTATGACTTCACACACTTCCATTCTATGACTTCACACACCTCCATTCTGTGACTTCTCATACCTCCATTCTGAGTTCACACACCTCCATTCTGTGACCTCACACACCAGCATTCCCTGACTTCAAACACCTCCATTCTGTGACTTCACACACCTCCATTCTATGACTTCACACACTTCCATTCTATGACTTCAAACACCTCCATTCTCTGACTTCACACATCTCCATTCTTACTTCACACACCTCCATTCTATGACTTCACACAGTTCCATTCTATGACTTCACACATCTCCATTCTGACTTCACACACCACCATTCTGTGACTTCACACACCTCCATTCTATGACTTCACACACCTCCATTCTTTGACTTCACACACCTCCATTCTATGACTTCACACACCTCCAATCTATGACTTCACACACTTCCAATCTATGACTTCACACACCACCATTCTATGACTTCACACACCTCCATTCTATGACTTCACACACCTGCATTCTCACTTCAAACACCTCCATTCTGTAACTTCACACACTTCCAATGTTTGACTTCACAAACCTCCATTCCTTGACTTCATACACCTCCATTCTATGACTTCACACACATCCATTCTTTGACTTCACACACCTCCATTTTGACTTCACACACCTCCATTCTGTGACTTCACACACCTGCATTTTTGACTTCACACACCACAATTTTGACTTCACACAAGTCCATTCATTGACTTCACACACCTCCATTCTCTGACTTCACACAACTCTATTTTGACTTCACACACCGCCATTCTGACTTCACACTCCTCCATTCTGTGAATTCACAAAACTCCATTCTATGATTTCACACACCTCCATACTATGATGTCACACACCTCCATCTATGACTTCACACACCTCCATTCTGAGTTCACACACCTCAATTCTGTGACTTCACACACCTCCATTCTGACTTCACACACCCATGTATGACTTCACACACCTCCATTCTGTGAATTCACACACTTCCATTGTGACGTCACACACCTCCATTCTATGAGTTCACACACCTCCATTCTATGACTTCACACACTCCCATTCTGACATCACACACCTCCATTCTATGACTTCACAGACCTCGAATCTGTGACTTCACTCACCTCCATTCTATGACTTCACACTGCTCCATTCTATGACTTCCCACACCTCCTTTCTATGACTTCACCCACCTCTATTCTATGACTTCACACATAGATTCTGACTTCAGATACCTCCATTCTGTGACATCACACACTTCCATTCTATGACTTCAAACACCTCCATTCTCTGACATCACACACCTCCATTCTGAGCTCACACAACTCCATTCGGTGACTTCACACACCTCCATTCTTAATTCACAAACCTCCATTCTATGACTTCACACACTTCCATTCTATGACTTCACACACCTCCATTCTGTGACTTCTCACACCTCCATTCTGAGTTCACACACCTCCATTCTGTGACCTCACACACCTCCATTCCGTGACTTCAAACACCTCCATTCTGTGACTTCACACACCTCCATTCTATGACTTCACACACTTCCATTCTATGACTTCAAACACCTCCATTCTCTGACTTCACATATCTCCATTCTTACTTCACACACCTCCATTCTATGACTTCACACAATTCCATTCTAGGACTTCACACACCTCCATTCTGTGACTTCACACACCTCCTTTCTGAGTTCACCCAACTCCATTCTGTGACTTCACACACCTCCATTCCGTGACTTCACACACCTCCATTCTGTGACTTCACACACCTCCATTCTATGACTTCACACACTTCCATTCTATGACTTCACACACCTCCATTCTGTGACTTCACACACCTCCATTCTATGACTTCACACACCTCCATTCTGTAACTTCACACACCTCCATTCTGACTTCACACACCTCCATTCTATGACTTCACACACCTCCATTCTGTAACTTCAATCACCTCCATTCTATGACTTCACACACCTCCATTGTGACTTCACACACCTCCATTCTATGAGTTCACACACCTCCATTCTGACTTCAAAAACCTCCATTCTATGACTTCACATACTTCGAATCTGTGACTTCACTCACTTCCACTCTATGACTTCACACTTCTCCATTCTATGACTTCCCACGCCTCCTTTATATGACTTCACACACCCCCATTCTATGACTTCACACCTCCATTCTGACTTCACACACCTCCATTCTGTGACTTCACACACCACCATTCTATGAGTTCACACACCTCCATTTTGACTTCACTCACCTCCATCCTATGTCTTCAAACACCTTCATTCTTACTTCAGAAACATCCATTCTATGACTTCACATACCTCCATTCTATGATTTCACACACCTCCATTCTATGACTTCACACACCTCCATTCTGTGACTTCACACACCTCCATTCTATGTCTTCACACACCTCCATTGTGACTTCACACACGTCCATTCTATGAGTTCACACACCTCCATTCTGACTTCACACACCTCCATTCTATGACTTCACACTCCTCCATTCTGACTTCACACAGCTCCATTCTGTGAATTCACAAAATTATATTCCATGATTTCACACACCTCCATACTGTGACTTCACACACATCCATCTATGACTTCAAACACCACCATTCTCAGTTCACACACCTCCATTCTGTGACTTCACACACCTCCATTCTGACTTCACACACCTCCAATGTATGACTTCACACACCTCCATTCTGTGAATTCACACACTTCCATTCTGACGTCACACACCTCCATTCCATGAGTTCACACACCTCCATTCTAGGACTGCACACACCCCCATTCTGACATCACACACCTCCATTCTATGACTTCACAGACTTCGAATCTGTGACTTCACTCACCTCCATTCTATGACTTCACACTCCTCTATTCTATGACTTCCCACAACTCTTTTCTATGCCATCACCCACCTCTATTCTATGACTTCACACCTCCATTCTGACTTCACACATCTCCATTCTGTGACTTTACACACCTCCCTTCTATGACTTCACACACCTCCATTCTATGACTTCACACACCTTCATTCTTACTTCAGAAACATCCATTCTATGACCTCACACACCTCCATTCTATGACTTCACAAACCTCCATTCTGTGACTTCCCACACCTCCATTCTGAGTTCACACATCTCCATTCTGTGACTTCACACACCTCCCTTCTGACTTCACACACCTCCGTTCTGTGACTTCACACACCTTCATTGTGAGTTCACCCACTTCCATTCTGTGACTTCACACACCTCTATTCTGTTACTTCACACACCTCCATTCTGTGACTTCACACACCTCCATTCTATGACTTCACACACCTCCATTCTATGAATTCACACACCTCCATTCTGTGACTTCAAGCACCTCCATTGTATGACTTCACACACCTTCATTCTGTGACTTCACACACCTCAATTCTGAGTTCACACAACACCATTCTGTGACTTCACCCACCTCCATTCTGTGACTTCCACACCTCCATTCTATGACTTAACACACCTCCATTCTATGACTTCACACACCTCCATTCTATGACTTAACACACCTCCATTCTATGACTTCACACACCTCCATTCTGTGACTTCACACTCCTCCAATCTAAGACTTCACACACCTCCATTCTATGAATTCACACACCTCCATTCTGTGACTTCCACACCTCCATTCTATGACTTAACACACCTCCATTGTATGACTTCACACACCTCCATTCTGTGACTTCATACACCTCAATTCTGAGTTCACACAACACCATTCTGTGACTTCAGCCACCTCCATTCTGTGACTTCCACACCTCCATTCTATGACTTAACACACCTCCATTCTATGACTTCACACACCTCCATTCTATGACTTCACACACCTCCATTCTGTGCCTTCACACACCTCCATTCTGTCACTTCACCACCTCCATTCTATGTCTTTACACACCTCCATTCTATGACTTCACACACCTGCATTGTGACTTCACCCACCTCCATTCTAGGAGTTCACACACCTGCATTGTGACTTCAGACACCTCCATTCTATGACTTCACACATCTCCATTCTGACTTCACACACCACCATTCTGTGACTTCACACACCTCCATTCTATGACTTCACACACCTAAATTCTTTGACTTCACACACCTCCAATCTATGACTTCACACACCTCCAATCTATGACTTCACACACTTCCAATCTATGACTTCACACACCTCCATTCTAAGACTTCACACACCTCCATTCTATGACTTCACACACCTGCATTCTGACTTCAAACACCTCCATTCTCTGACTTCACACAGCTCCATTCTATGACTTCACACACCTCCATTCTGTAACTTCACACACTTCCAATTTTTGACTTCACAAACCTCCATTCCATGACTTCATGCACCTCCATTCTATGACTTCACACACATCCATACTTTAACTTCACACAACTCCATTTTGACTTCACACACCTCCATTCTGTGACTTCACACACCTGCATTTTTGACTTCACACACCACAATTTTGACTTCACACAAGTCCATTCATTGACTTCACACACCTCCATTCTCTGACTTCACACACCTCCATTTTGACTTCACACACCGCCATTCTGACTTCACACTCCTCCATTCTGTGAATTCACAAAACTCCATTCTATGATTTCACACACCTCCATACTATGACGTCACACACCTCCATCTATGACTTCACACACCTCCATTCTGAGTTCACACACCTCAATTCTGTGACTTCACACACCTCCATTCTGACTTCACACACCAATGTATGACTTCACACACCTCCATTCTGTGAATTCACACACTTCCATTCTGACGTCACACACCTCCATTCTATGACTTCACACACCTCCATTCTTACTTCGCACACCTCCATTCTATGACTTCACAGACCTCGAATCTGTGACTTCACTCACCTCCATTCTATGACTTCACACTGCTCCATTCTATGACTTCCCACACCTCCTTTCTATGACTTCACCCACATCTATTCTATGACTTCACACCTAGATTCTGACTTCAGATACCTCCATTCTGTGACTTCACACACCTCCATTCTATGACTTCAAACACCTCCATTCTCTGACATCACACACCTCCATTCTGAGCTCACACAACTCCATTCAGTGACTTCACACACCTCCATTCTTAATTCACAAACCTCCATTCTATGACTTCACACACTTCCATTCTATGACTTCACACACCTCCATTCTATGACTTCTCACACCTCCATTCTAAGTTCATACACCTCCATTCTGGGACCTCACACACCTCCATTCCGTGACTTCAAACACCTCCATTCTGTGACTTCACACACCTCCATTCTATGACTTCACACACTTCCATTCTATGACTTCAAACACCTCCATTCTCTGACTTCACACATCTCCATTCTTAATTCACACACCTCCATTCTATGACTTCACACACTTCCATTCTAGGACTTCACACACCTCCATTCTTTGACTTCACACACCTCCATTCTGAGTTCACCCACCTGCATTCTGTGACTTCACACACCTCCATTCCGTGACTTCACACACCTCCATTCTGTGACTTCACACACCTCCATTCTATGACTTCACACACTTCCATTCTATGACTTCACACACCTCCATTCTGTGACTTCACACACCTCCATTCCATGACTTCACACACCTCCATTCTGTAAATTCACACACCTCCATTCTGACTTCACACACCTCCATTCTATGACTTCACACACCTCCATTCTGTAACTTCAATCACCTCCATTCTATGACTTCACACACCTGCATTCTGACTTCAAACACCTCCATTCTCTGACTTCACACACCTCCATTCTATGACTTCACACACCTCCATTCTGTAACTTCACACACTTCCAATGTTTGACTTCACAAACCTCCATTCCATGACTTCATACACCTCCATTCTATGACTTCACACACATCCATTCTTTGACTTCACACACCTCCATTTTGACTTCACACACCTCCATTCTGTGAATTCACACACCTGCATTTTTGACTTCACACACCACAATTTTGACTTCACACAAGTCCATTCATTGACTTAACACACCTCCATTCTCTGACTTCACACACCTCCATTTTGACTTCACACACCGCCATTCTGACTTCACACTCCTCCATTCTGTGAATTCACAAAACTCCATTCTATGATTTCACACACCTCCATACTATGACGTCACACACCTCCATCTATGACTTCACACACCTCCATTCTGAGTTCACACACCTCAATTCTGTGACTTCACACACCTCCATTCTGACTTCACACACCAATGTATGACTTCACACACCTCCATTCTGTGAATTCACACACTTCCATTCTGACGTCACACACCTCCATTCTATGAGTTCACACACCTCCATTCTATGACTTCACACACCTCCATTATTACTTCACACACCTCCATTCTATGACTTCACAGACCTCGAATCTGTGACTTCACTCACCTCCATTCTATGACTTCACACTGCTCCATTCTATGACTTCCCACCCCTCCTTTCTATGACTTCACCCAACTCTATTCTATGACTTCACACCTAGATTCTGACTTCAGATACCTCCATTCTGTGACTTCACACACCTCCATTGTATGACTTCAAACACTTCCATTCTATGACTTCACACACCTCCATTCTGTGACTTCACACACCTCCATTCTATGACTTCACACACCTCCATTCTGTAACTTCACACACCTCCATTCTGACTTCACACACCTCCATTCTATGACTTCACACACCTCCATTCTGTAACTTCAATCACCTCCATTCTATGACTTCACACACCTCCATTGTGACTTCACACACCTCCATTCTATGAGTTCACACACCTCCATTCTGACTTCAAAAACCTCCATTCTATGACTTCACATACTTCGAATCTGTGACTTCACTCACCTCCACTCTATGACTTCACACTTCTCCATTCTATGACTTCCCACGCCTCCTTTATATGACTTCACACACCCCCATTCTATGACTTCACACCTCCATTCTGACTTCACACACCTCCATTCTGTGACTTCACACACCACCATTCTATGAGTTCACACACCTCCATTTTGACTTCACTCACCTCCATCCTATGTCTTCAAACACCTTCATTCTTACTTCAGAAACATCCATTCTATGACTTCACATACCTCCATTCTATGATTTCACACACCTCCATTCTATGACTTCACACACCTCCATTCTGTGACTTCACACACCTCCATTCTATGTCTTCACACACCTCCATTGTGACTTCACACACGTCCATTCTATGAGTTCACACACCTCCATTCTGACTTCACACACCTCCATTCTATGACTTCACACTCCTCCATTCTGACTTCACACAGCTCCATTCTGTGAATTCACAAAATTATATTCCATGATTTCACACACCTCCATACTGTGACTTCACACACATCCATCTATGACTTCAAACACCACCATTCTCAGTTCACACACCTCCATTCTGTGACTTCACACACCTCCATTCTGACTTCACACACCTCCAATGTATGACTTCACACACCTCCATTCTGTGAATTCACACACTTCCATTCTGACGTCACACACCTCCATTCCATGAGTTCACACACCTCCATTCTAGGACTGCACACACCCCCATTCTGACATCACACACCTCCATTCTATGACTTCACAGACTTCGAATCTGTGACTTCACTCACCTCCATTCTATGACTTCACACTCCTCTATTCTATGACTTCCCACAACTCTTTTCTATGCCATCACCCACCTCTATTCTATGACTTCACACCTCCATTCTGACTTCACACATCTCCATTCTGTGACTTTACACACCTCCCTTCTATGACTTCACACACCTCCATTCTATGACTTCACACACCTTCATTCTTACTTCAGAAACATCCATTCTATGACCTCACACACCTCCATTCTATGACTTCACAAACCTCCATTCTGTGACTGTCCCACACCTCCATTCTGAGTTCACACATCTCCATTCTGTGACTTCACACACCTCCCTTCTGACTTCACACACCTCCGTTCTGTGACTTCACACACCTTCATTGTGAGTTCACCCACTTCCATTCTGTGACTTCACACACCTCTATTCTGTTACTTCACACACCTCCATTCTGTGACTTCACACACCTCCATTCTATGACTTCACACACCTCCATTCTATGAATTCACACACCTCCATTCTGTGACTTCAAGCACCTCCATTGTATGACTTCACACACCTTCATTCTGTGATTTCACACACCTCAATTCTGAGTTCACACAACACCATTCTGTGACTTCACCCACCTCCATTCTGTGACTTCCACACCTCCATTCTATGACTTAACACACCTCCATTCTATGACTTCACACACCTCCATTCTATGACTTAACACACCTCCATTCTATGACTTCACACACCTCCATTCTGTGACTTCACACTCCTCCAATCTAAGACTTCACACACCTCCATTCTATGAATTCACACACCTCCATTCTGTGACTTCCACACCTCCATTCTATGACTTAACACACCTCCATTTTATGACTTCACACACCTCCATTCTGTGACTTCACACACCTCAATTCTGAGTTCAAACAACACCATTCTGTGACTTCAGCCACCTCCATTCTGTGACTTCCACACCTCCATTCTATGACTTAACACACCTCCATTCTATGACTTCACACACCTCCATTCTATGACTTCACACACCTCCATTCTGTGCCTTCACACACTCCATTCTGTCACTTCACCACCTCCATTCTATGTCTTTACACACCTCCATTCTATGACTTCACACACCTGCATTGTGACTTCACCCACCTCCATTCTAGGAGTTCACACACCTGCATTGTGACTTCAGACACCTCCATTCTATGACTTCACACATCTCCATTCTGACTTCACACACCACCATTCTGTGACTTCACACACCTCCATTCTATGACTTCACACACCTAAATTCTTTGACTTCACACACCTCCATTCTATGACTTCACACACCTCCAATCTATGACTTCACACACTTCCAATCTATGACTTCACACACCTCCATTCTAAGACTTCACACACCTCCATTCTATGACTTCACACACCTGCATTCTGACTTCAAACACCCTCCATTCTCTGACTTCACACACCTCCATTCTATGACTTCACACACCTCCATTCTGTAACTTCACACACTTCCAATTTTTGACTTCACAAACCTCCATTCCATGACTTCATGCACCTCCATTCTATGACTTCACACACATCCATTCTTTAACTTCACACATCTCCATTTTGACTTCACACACCTCCATTCTGTGACTTCACACACCTGCATTTTTGACTTCACACACCACAATTTTGACTTCACACAAGTCCATTCATTGACTTCACACACCTCCATTCTCTGACTTCACACACCTCCATTTTGACTTCACACACCGCCATTCTGACTTCACACTCCTCCATTCTGTGAATTCACAAAACTCCATTCTATGATTTCACACACCTCCATACTATGACGTCACACACCTCCATCTATGACTTCACACACCTCCATTCTGAGTTCACACACCTCAATTCTGTGACTTCACACACCTCCATTCTGACTTCACACACCAATGTATGACTTCACACACCTCCATTCTGTGAATTCACACACTTCCATTCTGACGTCACACACCTCCATTCTATGACTTCACACACCTCCATTCTTACTTCGCACACCTCCATTCTATGACTTCACAGACCTCGAATCTGTGACTTCACTCACCTCCATTCTATGACTTCACACTGCTCCATTCTATGACTTCCCACACCTCCTTTCTATGACTTCACCCACATCTATTCTATGACTTCACACCTAGATTCTGACTTCAGATACCTCCATTCTGTGACTTCACACACCTCCATTCTATGACTTCAAACACCTCCATTCTCTGACATCACACACCTCCATTCTGAGCTCACACAACTCCATTCGGTGACTTCACACACCTCCATTCTTAATTCAGAAACCTCCATTCTATGACTTCACACACTTCCATTCTATGACTTCACACACCTCCATTCTATGACTTCTCACACCTCCATTCTAAGTTCATACACCTCCATTCTGTGACCTCACACACCTCCATTCCGTGACTTCAAACACCTCCATTCTGTGACTTCACACACCTCCATTCTATGACTTCACACACTTCCATTCTATGACTTCAAACACCTCCATTCTCTGACTTCACACATCTCCATTCTTACTTCACACACCTCCATTCTATGACTTCACACACTTCCATTCTAGGACTTCACACACCTCCATTCTTTGACTTCACACACCTCCATTCTGAGTTCACCCACCTGCATTCTGTGACTTCACAAACCTCCATTCCGTGACTTCACACACCTCCATTCTGTGACTTCACACACCTCCATTCTATGACTTCACACACTTCCATTCTATGACTTCACACACCTCCATTCTGTGACTTCACACACCTCCATTCCATGACTTCACACACCTCCATTCTGTAAATTCACACACCTCCATTCTGACTTCACACACCTCCATTCTATGACTTCACACACCTCCATTCTGTAACTTCAATCACCTCCATTCTATGACTTCACACACCTGCATTCTGACTTCAAACACCTCCATTCTCTGACTTCACACACCTCCATTCTATGACTTCACACACCTCCATTCTGTAACTTCACACACTTCCAATTTTTGACTTCACAAACCTCCATTCCATGACTTCATGCACCTCCATTCTATGACTTCACACACATCCATTCTTTAACTTCACACATCTCCATTTTGACTTCACACACCTCCATTCTGTGACTTCACACACCTGCATTTTTGACTTCACACACCACAATTTTGACTTCACACAAGTCCATTCATTGACTTCACACACCTCCATTCTCTGACTTCACACACCTCCATTTTGACTTCACACACCGCCATTCTGAATTCACACTCCTCCATTCTGTGAATTCACAAAACTCCATTCTATGATTTCACACACCTCCATACTATGACGTCACACACCTCCATCTATGACTTCACACACCTCCATTCTGAGTTCACACACCTCAATTCTGTGACTTCACACACCTCCATTCTGACTTCACACACCAATGTATGACTTCACACACCTCCATTCTGTGAATTCACACACTTCCATTCTGACGTCACACACCTCCATTCTATGACTTCACACACCTCCATTCTTACTTCGCACACCTCCATTCTATGACTTCACAGACCTCGAATCTGTGACTTCACTCACCTCCATTCTATGACTTCACACTGCTCCATTCTATGACTTCCCACACCTCCTTTCTATGACTTCACCCACATCTATTCTATGACTTCACACCTAGATTCTGACTTCAGATACCTCCATTCTGTGACTTCACACACCTCCATTCTATGACTTCAAACACCTCCATTCTCTGACATCACACACCTCCATTCTGAGCTCACACAACTCCATTCGGTGACTTCACACACCTCCATTCTTAATTCACAAACCTCCATTCTATGACTTCACACACTTCCATTCTATGACTTCACACACCTCCATTCTATGACTTCTCACACCTCCATTCTAAGTTCATACACCTCCATTCTGTGACCTCACACACCTCCATTCCGTGACTTCAAACACCTCCATTCTGTGACTTCACACACCTCCATTCTATGACTTCACACACTTCCATTCTATGACTTCAAACACCTCCATTCTCTGACTTCACACATCTCCATTCTTACTTCACACACCTCCATTCTATGACTTCACACACTTCCATTCTAGGACTTCACACACCTCCATTCTTTGACTTCACACACCTCCATTCTGAGTTCACCCACCTGCATTCTGTGACTTCACAAACCTCCATTCCGTGACTTCACACACCTCCATTCTGTGACTTCACACACCTCCATTCTATGACTTCACACACTTCCATTCTATGACTTCACACACCTCCATTCTGTGACTTCACACACCTCCATTCCATGACTTCACACACCTCCATTCTGTAAATTCACACACCCTCCATTCTGACTTCACACACCTCCATTCTATGACTTCACACACCTCCATTCTGTAACTTCAATCACCTCCATTCTATGACTTCACACACCTGCATTCTGACTTCAAACACCTCCATTCTCTGACTTCACACACCTCCATTCTATGACTTCACACACCTCCATTCTGTAACTTCACACACTTCCAATGTTTGACTTCACAAACCTCCATTCCATGACTTCATACACCTCCATTCTATGACTTCACACACCTGCATTTTTGACTTCACACACCACAATTTTGACTTCACACAAGTCCATTCATTGACTTAACACACCTCCATTCTCTGACTTCACACACCTCCATTTTGACTTCACACACCGCCATTCTGACTTCACACTCCTCCATTCCGTGAATTCACAAAACTCCATTCTATGATTTCACACACCTCCATACTATGACGTCACACACCTCCATCTATGACTTCACACACCTCCATTGAGTTCACACACCTCAATTCTGTGACTTCACACACCTCCATTCTGACTTCACACACCAATGTATGACTTCACACACCTCCATTCTGTGAATTCACACACTTCCATTCTGACGTCACACACCTCCATTCTATGAGTTCACACACCTCCATTCTATGACTTCACACACCTCCATTATTACTTCACACACCTCCATTCTATGACTTCACAGACCTCGAATCTGTGACTTCACTCACCTCCATTCTATGACTTCACACTGCCTCCATTCTATGACTTCCCACCCCTCCTTTCTATGACTTCACCCAACTCTATTCTATGACTTCACACCTAGATTCTGACTTCAGATACCTCCATTCTGTGACTTCACACACCTCCATTGTATGACTTCAAACACCTCCATTCTCTGACATCACACACCTCCATTCTGAGCTCACACAACTCCATTCGGTGACTTCACACACCTCCATTCTTAATTCACAAACCTCCATTCTATGACTTCACACACTTCCATTCTATGACTTCACACACCTCCATTCTGTGACCCCTCATACCTCCATTCTGAGTTCACACACCTCCATTCTGTGACCTCACACACCTCCATTCCGTGACTTCAAACACCTCCATTCTCTGACATCACACACCTCCATTCTGAGTTCACACACCTCCATTCTGTGACCTCACACACCTCCGTTCTGTGACTTCACACACCTCCATTCTGTGACTTCACACACTTCCATTCTATGACTTCAAACACCTCCATTCTCTGCCTTCACACATCTCCATTCTTACATCACACACCTCCATTCTATGACTTCACACACTTCCATTCTAGGACTTCACACACCTCCATTCTGTGACTTCACACACCTCCATTCTGAGTTCACCCACCTCCATTCTGTGACTTCACACACCTCCATTCCGTGACTTCACACACCTCCATTCTGTGACTTCACACACCTCCATTCTCTGACTTCACACACTTCCATTCTAGGACTTCACACACCTCCATCCTGTGACTTCACACACCTCCATTCTGAGTTCACCCACCTCCATTCTGTGACTTCACACACCTCCATTCCGTGACTTCACACACCTCCATTCTGTGACTTCACAGACCTCCATTCTATGACTTCACACACTTCCATTCTATGACTTCACACACCTCCATTCTTTGACTTCACACACCTCCATTCTATGACTTCACACACCTCCAATCTGTAACTTCACACACCTCCATTCTGACTTCACACACCTCCATTCTATGTCTTCACACACCTCCATTGTGACTTCACACACCTCCATTCTATGACTTCACACTCCTCCATTCTGACTTCACACAGCTCCATTCTGTGAATTCACAAAATTATATTCTATGATTTCACACACCTCCATACTGTGACTTCACACACCTCCATCTATGACTTCACACACCTCCATTCTGAGTTCACACACCTCAATTCTGTGACTTCACACACCTCCATTCTGACTTCACACACCAATGTATGACTTCACACACCTCCATTCTGTGAATTCACACACTTCCATTCTGACGTCACACACCTCCATTCTATGAGTTCACACACCTCCATTCTATGACTTCACACACCTCCATTATTACTTCACACACCTCCATTCTATGACTTCACAGACCTCGAATCTGTGACTTCACTCACCTCCATTCTATGACTTCACACTGCTCCATTCTATGACTTCCCACCCCTCCTTTCTATGACTTCACCCAACTCTATTCTATGACTTCACACCTAGATTCTGACTTCAGATACCTCCATTCTGTGACTTCACACACCTCCATTGTATGACTTCAAACACTTCCATTCTATGACTTCACACACCTCCATTCTGTGACTTCACACACCTCCATTCTATGACTTCACACACCTCCATTCTGTAACTTCACACACCTCCATTCTGACTTCACACACCTCCATTCTATGACTTCACACACCTCCATTCTGTAACTTCAATCACCTCCATTCTATGACTTCACACACCTCCATTGTGACTTCACACACCTCCATTCTATGAGTTCACACACCTCCATTCTGACTTCAAAAACCTCCATTCTATGACTTCACATACTTCGAATCTGTGACTTCACTCACCTCCACTCTATGACTTCACACTTCTCCATTCTATGACTTCCCACGCCTCCTTTATATGACTTCACACACCCCCATTCTATGACTTCACACCTCCATTCTGACTTCACACACCTCCATTCTGTGACTTCACACACCACCATTCTATGAGTTCACACACCTCCATTTTGACTTCACTCACCTCCATCCTATGTCTTCAAACACCTTCATTCTTACTTCAGAAACATCCATTCTATGACTTCACATACCTCCATTCTATGATTTCACACACCTCCATTCTATGACTTCACACACCTCCATTCTGTGACTTCACACACCTCCATTCTATGTCTTCACACACCTCCATTGTGACTTCACACACGTCCATTCTATGAGTTCACACACCTCCATTCTGACTTCACACACCTCCATTCTATGACTTCACACTCCTCCATTCTGACTTCACACAGCTCCATTCTGTGAATTCACAAAATTATATTCCATGATTTCACACACCTCCATACTGTGACTTCACACACATCCATCTATGACTTCAAACACCACCATTCTCAGTTCACACACCTCCATTCTGTGACTTCACACACCTCCATTCTGACTTCACACACCTCCAATGTATGACTTCACACACCTCCATTCTGTGAATTCACACACTTCCATTCTGACGTCACACACCTCCATTCCATGAGTTCACACACCTCCATTCTAGGACTGCACACACCCCCATTCTGACATCACACACCTCCATTCTATGACTTCACAGACTTCGAATCTGTGACTTCACTCACCTCCATTCTATGACTTCACACTCCTCTATTCTATGACTTCCCACAACTCTTTTCTATGCCATCACCCACCTCTATTCTATGACTTCACACCTCCATTCTGACTTCACACATCTCCATTCTGTGACTTTACACACCTCCCTTCTATGACTTCACACACCTCCATTCTATGACTTCACACACCTTCATTCTTACTTCAGAAACATCCATTCTATGACCTCACACACCTCCATTCTATGACTTCACAAACCTCCATTCTGTGACTTCCCACACCTCCATTCTGAGTTCACACATCTCCATTCTGTGACTTCACACACCTCCCTTCTGACTTCACACACCTCCGTTCTGTGACTTCACACACCTTCATTGTGAGTTCACCCACTTCCATTCTGTGACTTCACACACCTCTATTCTGTTACTTCACACACCTCCATTCTGTGACTTCACACACCTCCATTCTATGACTTCACACACCTCCATTCTATGAATTCACACACCTCCATTCTGTGACTTCAAGCACCTCCATTTTATGACTTCACACACCTTCATTCTGTGACTTCACACACCTCAATTCTGAGTTCACACAACACCATTCTGTGACTTCACCCACCTCCACTCTGTGACTTCCACACCTCCATTCTATGACTTAACACACCTCCATTCTATGACTTCACACACCTCCATTCTATGACTTAACACACCTCCATTCTATGACTTCACACACCTCCATTCTGTGACTTCACACTCCTCCAATCTAAGACTTCACACACCTCCATTCTATGAATTCACACACCTCCATTCTGTGACTTCCACACCTCCATTCTATGACTTAACACACCTCCATTTTATGACTTCACACACCTCCATTCTGTGACTTCACACACCTCAATTCTGAGTTCAAACAACACCATTCTGTGACTTCAGCCACCTCCATTCTGTGACTTCCACACCTCCATTCTATGACTTAACACACCTCCATTCTATGACTTCACACACCTCCATTCTATGACTTCACACACCTCCATTCATTCTGTGCCTTCACACACCTCCATTCTGTCACTTCACCACCTCCATTCTATGTCTTTACACACCTCCATTCTATGACTTCACACACCTGCATTGTGACTTCACCCACCTCCATTCTAGGAGTTCACACACCTGCATTGTGACTTCAGACACCTCCATTCTATGACTTCACACATCTCCATTCTGACTTCACACACCACCATTCTGTGACTTCACACACCTCCATTCTATGACTTCACACACCTAAATTCTTTGACTTCACACACCTCCATTCTATGACTTCACACACCTCCAATCTATGACTTCACACACTTCCAATCTATGACTTCACACACCTCCATTCTAAGACTTCACACACCTCCATTCTATGACTTCACACACCTGCATTCTGACTTCAAACACCTCCATTCTCTGACTTCACACACCTCCATTCTATGACTTCACACACCTCCATTCTGTAACTTCACACACTTCCAATTTTTGACTTCACAAACCTCCATTCCATGACTTCATGCACCTCCATTCTATGACTTCACACACATCCATTCTTTAACTTCACACATCTCCATTTTGACTTCACACACCTCCATTCTGTGACTTCACACACCTGCATTTTTGACTTCACACACCACAATTTTGACTTCACACAAGTCCATTCATTGACTTCACACACCTCCATTCTCTGACTTCACACACCTCCATTTTGACTTCACACACCGCCATTCTGACTTCACACTCCTCCATTCTGTGAATTCACAAAACTCCATTCTATGATTTCACACACCTCCATACTATGACGTCACACACCTCCATCTATGACTTCACACACCTCCATTCTGAGTTCACACACCTCAATTCTGTGACTTCACACACCTCCATTCTGACTTCACACACCAATGTATGACTTCACACACCTCCATTCTGTGAATTCACACACTTCCATTCTGACGTCACACACTCCATTCTATGACTTCACACACCTCCATTCTTACTTCGCACACCTCCATTCTATGACTTCACAGACCTCGAATCTGTGACTTCACTCACCTCCATCTATGACTTCACACTGCTCCATTCTATGACTTCCCACACCTCCTTTCTATGACTTCACCCACATCTATTCTATGACTTCACACCTAGATTCTGACTTCAGATACCTCCATTCTGTGACTTCACACACCTCCATTCTATGACTTCAAACACCTCCATTCTCTGACATCACACACCTCCATTCTGAGCTCACACAACTCCATTCGGTGACTTCACACACCTCCATTCTTAATTCACAAACCTCCATTCTATGACTTCACACACTTCCATTCTATGACTTCACACACCTCCATTCTATGACTTCTCACACCTCCATTCTAAGTTCATACACCTCCATTCTGTGACCTCACACACCTCCATTCCGTGACTTCAAACACCTCCATTCTGTGACTTCACACACCTCCATTCTATGACTTCACACACTTCCATTCTATGACTTCAAACACCTCCATTCTCTGACTTCACACATCTCCATTCTTACTTCACACACCTCCATTCTATGACTTCACACACTTCCATTCTAGGACTTCACACACCTCCATTCTTTGACTTCACACACCTCAATTCTGAGTTCACCCACCTGCATTCTGTGACTTCACAAACCTCCATTCCGTGACCTCACACACCTCCATTCTGTGACTTCACACACCTCCATTCTATGACTTCACACACTTCCATTCTATGACTTCACACACCTCCATTCTGTGACTTCACACACCTCCATTCCATGACTTCACACACCTCCATTCTGTAAATTCACACACCTCCATTCTGACTTCACACACCTCCATTCTATGACTTCACACACCTCCATTCTGTAACTTCAATCACCTCCATTCTATGACTTCACACACCTGCATTCTGACTTCAAACACCTCCATTCTCTGACTTCACACACCTCCATTCTATGACTTCACACACCTCCATTCTGTAACTTCACACACTTCCAATGTTTGACTTCACAAACCTCCATTCCATGACTTCATACACCTCCATTCTATGACTTCACACACATCCATTCTTTGACTTCACACACCTCCATTTTGACTTCACACACCTCCATTCTGTGAATTCACACACCTGCATTTTTGACTTCACACACCACAATTTTGACTTCACACAAGTCCATTCATTGACTTAACACACCTCCATTCTCTGACTTCACACACCTCCATTTTGACTTCACACACCGCCATTCTGACTTCACACTCCTCCATTCTGTGAATTCACAAAACTCCATTCTATGATTTCACACACCTCCATACTATGACGTCACACACCTCCATCTATGACTTCACACACCTCCATTGAGTTCACACACCTCAATTCTGTGACTTCACACACCTCCATTCTGACTTCACACACCAATGTATGACTTCACACACCTCCATTCTGTAAATTCACACACTTCCATTCTGACGTCACACACCTCCATTCTATGAGTTCACACACCTCCATTCTATGACTTCACACACCTCCATTATTACTTCACACACCTCCATTCTATGACTTCACAGACCTCGAATCTGTGACTTCACTCACCTCCATTCTATGACTTCACACTGCTCCATTCTATGACTTCCCACCCCTCCTTTCTATGACTTCACCCAACTCTATTCTATGACTTCACACCTAGATTCTGACTTCAGATACCTCCATTCTGTGACTTCACACACCTCCATTGTATGACTTCAAACACCTCCATTCTCTGACATCACACACCTCCATTCTGAGCTCACACAACTCCATTCGGTGACTTCACACACCTCCATTCTTAATTCACAAACCTCCATTCTATGACTTCACACACTTCCATTCTATGACTTCACACACCTCCATTCTGTGACCCCTCATACCTCCATTCTGAGTTCACACACCTCCATTCTGTGACCTCACACACCTCCATTCCGTGACTTCAAACACCTCCATTCTCTGACATCACACACCTCCATTCTGAGTTCACACACCTCCATTCTGTGACCTCACACACCTCCGTTCTGTGACTTCACACACCTCCATTCTGTGACTTCACACATTTCCATTCTATGACTTCAAACACCTCCATTCTCTGCCTTCACACATCTCCATTCTTACATCACACACCTCCATTCTATGACTTCACACACTTCCATTCTAGGACTTCACACACCTCCATTCTGTGACTTCACACACCTCCATTCTGAGTTCACCCACCTCCATTCTGTGACTTCACACACCTCCATTCCGTGACTTCACACACCTCCATTCTGTGACTTCACACACCTCCATTCTCTGACTTCACACACTTCCATTCTAGGACTTCACACACCTCCATCCTGTGACTTCACACACCTCCATTCTGAGTTCACCCACCTCCATTCTGTGACTTCACACACCTCCATTCCGTGACTTCACACACCTCCATTCTGTGACTTCACAGACCTCCATTCTATGACTTCACACACTTCCATTCTATGACTTCACACACCTCCATTCTTTGACTTCACACACCTCCATTCTATGACTTCACACACCTCCAATCTGTAACTTCACACACCTCCATTCTGACTTCACACACCTCCATTCTATGTCTTCACACACCTCCATTGTGACTTCACACACCTCCATTCTATGACTTCACACTCCTCCATTCTGACTTCACACAGCTCCATTCTGTGAATTCACAAAATTATATTCTATGATTTCACACACCTCCATACTGTGACTTCACACACATCCATCTATGACTTCAAACACCTCCATTCTGAGTTCACACACCTCCATTCTGTGACTTCACACACCTCCATTCTGACTTCACACACCTCCAATGTATGACTTCACACACCTCCATTCTGTGAATTCACACACCTCCCTTCTGACTTCACACACCTCCGTTCTGTGACTTCACACACCTCCATTGTGAGTTCACCCACTTCCATTCTGTGACTTCACACACCTCTATTCTGTTACTTCACACACCTCCATTCTGTGTCTTCACACACCTCCATTCTATGACTTCACACACCTCCATTCTATGAATTCACTCACCTCCATTCTGTGACTTCAAGCACCTCCATTGTATGACTTCACACACCTTCATTCTGTGACTTCACACACCTCAATTCTGAGTTCACACAACACCATTCTGTGACTTCACCCACCTCCATTCTGTGACTTCCACACCTCCATTCTTTGACTTAACACACCTCCATTCTATGACTTCACACACCTCCATTCTATGACTTCACACACCTCCATTTTGTGACTTCACACACCTCCAATCTATGACTTCACACAACTCCTTCTATGAATTCACACACCTCCATTCTGTGACTTCAAGCACCTCCATTGTATGACTTCACACACCTCCATTCTGTGACTTCACACACCTCAATTCTGAGTTCACACAACACCATTCTGTGACTTCACCCACCTCCATTCTGTGACTTCCACACCTCCATTCTATGACTTATCACACCTCCATTCTATGACTTCACACACCTCCATTCTATGACTTCACACACCTCCATTCTGTGCCTTCACACACCTCCATTCTGTCACTTCACCACCTCCATTCTATGACTTTACACACCTCCATTCTATGACTTCACACACCTGCATTGTGACTTCACCCACCTCCATTCTAGGAGTTCACACACCTGCATTGTGACTTCAGACACCTCCATTCTATGACTTCACACATCTCCATTCTGACTTCACACACCACCATTCTGTGACTTCACACACCTCCATTCTATGACTTCACACACCTCCATTATTTGACTTCACACACCTCCATTCTATGACTTTACACACCTCCAATCTATGACTTCACACACTTCCAATCTATGACTTCACACACCTCCATTCTATGACTTCACACACCTCCATTCTATGACTTCACACACCTGCATTCTGACTTCAAACACCTCCATTCTCTGACTTCACACACCTCCATTCTATGACTTCACACACCTCCATTCTGTAACTTCACACACTTCCAATTTTTGACTTCACAAACCTCCATTCCATGACTTCATGCACCTCCATTCTATGACTTCACACACATCCATTCTTTAACTTCACACATCTCCATTTTGACTTCACACACCTCCATTCTGTGACTTCACACACCTGCATTTTTGACTTCACACACCACAATTTTGACTTCACACAAGTCCATTCATTGACTTCACACACCTCCATTCTCTGACTTCACACACCTCCATTTTGACTTCACACACCGCCATTCTGACTTCACACTCCTCCATTCTGTGAATTCACAAAACTCCATTCTATGATTTCACACACCTCCATACTATGACCTCACACACCTCCATCTATGACTTCACACACCTCCATTCTGAGTTCACACACCTCAATTCTGTGACTTCACACACCTCCATTCTGACTTCACACACCAATGTATGACTTCACACACCTCCATTCTGTGAATTCACACACTTCCATTCTGAAGTCACACACCTCCATTCTATGAGTTCACACACCTCCATTCTATGACTTCACACACCTCCATTATTACTTCACACACCTCCATTCTATGACTTCACAGACCTCGAATCTGTGACTTCACTCACCTCCATTCTATGACTTAACACTGCTCCATTCTATGACTTCCCACCCCTCCTTTCTATGACTTCACCCACCTCTATTCTGTGATTTCACACCTAGATTCTGACTTCAGATACCTCCATTCTGTGACTTCACACACCTCCATTCTATGACTTCAAACACCTCCATTCTATGACATCACACACCTCCATTCTGAGCTCACACAACTCCATTCGGTGACTTCACACACCTCCATTCTTAATTCACAAACCTCCATTCTATGACTTCACACACTTCCATTCTATGACTTCACACACCTCCATTCTGTGACTTCTCATACCTCCATTCTGAGTTCACACACCTCCATTCTGTGACCTCACACACCTCCATTCCGTGACTTCAAACACCTCCATTCTCTGACATCACACACCTCCATTCTGAGTTCACACACCTCCATTCTATGACCTCACACACTTCCATTCCGTGATTTCAAACACCTCCATTCTGTGACCTCACACACCTCCATTCTATGACTTCACACACTTCCATTCTATGACTTCAAACACCTCCATTCTCTGACTTCACACATCTCCATTCTTACTTTACACACCTCCATTCTATGACTTCACACACTTCCATTCTAGGACTTCACACACCTCCATTCTGTGACTTCACACACCTCCATTCTGTGACTTCCACACCTCCATTCTATGACTTATCACACCTCCATTCTATGACTTCACACACCTCCATTCTATGACTTCACACACCTCCATTCTGTGCCTTCACACACCTCCATTCTGTCACTTCACCACCTCCATTCTATGACTTTACACACCTCCATTCTATGACTTCACACACCTGCATTGTGACTTCACCCACCTCCATTCTAGGAGTTCACACACCTGCATTGTGACTTCAGACACCTCCATTCTATGACTTCACACATCTCCATTCTGACTTCACACACCACCATTCTGTGACTTCACACACCTCCATTCTATGACTTCACACACCTCCATTATTTGACTTCACACACCTCCATTCTATGACTTTACACACCTCCAATCTATGACTTCACACACTTCCAATCTATGACTTCACACACCTCCATTCTATGACTTCACACACCTCCATTCTATGACTTCACACACCTGCATTCTGACTTCAAACACCTCCATTCTCTGACTTCACACACCTCCATTCTATGACTTCACACACCTCCATTCTGTAACTTCACACACTTCCAATTTTTGACTTCACAAACCTCCATTCCATGACTTCATGCACCTCCATTCTATGACTTCACACACATCCATTCTTTAACTTCACACATCTCCATTTTGACTTCACACACCTCCATTCTGTGACTTCACACACCTGCATTTTTGACTTCACACACCACAATTTTGACTTCACACAAGTCCATTCATTGACTTCACACACCTCCATTCTCTGACTTCACACACCTCCATTTTGACTTCACACACCGCCATTCTGACTTCACACTCCTCCATTCTGTGAATTCACAAAACTCCATTCTATGATTTCACACACCTCCATACTATGACCTCACACACCTCCATCTATGACTTCACACACCTCCATTCTGAGTTCACACACCTCAATTCTGTGACTTCACACACCTCCATTCTGACTTCACACACCAATGTATGACTTCACACACCTCCATTCTGTGAATTCACACACTTCCATTCTGAAGTCACACACCTCCATTCTATGAGTTCACACACCTCCATTCTATGACTTCACACACCTCCATTATTACTTCACACACCTCCATTCTATGACTTCACAGACCTCGAATCTGTGACTTCACTCACCTCCATTCTATGACTTAACACTGCTCCATTCTATGACTTCCCACCCCTCCTTTCTATGACTTCACCCACCTCTATTCTGTGATTTCACACCTAGATTCTGACTTCAGATACCTCCATTCTGTGACTTCACACACCTCCATTCTATGACTTCAAACACCTCCATTCTATGACATCACACACCTCCATTCTGAGCTCACACAACTCCATTCGGTGACTTCACACACCTCCATTCTTAATTCACAAACCTCCATTCTATGACTTCACACACTTCCATTCTATGACTTCACACACCTCCATTCTGTGACTTCTCATACCTCCATTCTGAGTTCACACACCTCCATTCTGTGACCTCACACACCTCCATTCCGTGACTTCAAACACCTCCATTCTCTGACATCACACACCTCCATTCTGAGTTCACACACCTCCATTCTATGACCTCACACACTTCCATTCCGTGATTTCAAACACCTCCATTCTGTGACCTCACACACCTCCATTCTATGACTTCACACACTTCCATTCTATGACTTCAAACACCTCCATTCTCTGACTTCACACATCTCCATTCTTACTTTACACACCTCCATTCTATGACTTCACACACTTCCATTCTAGGACTTCACACACCTCCATTCTGTGACTTCACACACCTCCATTCTGAGTTCACCCACCTCCATTCTGTGATTTCACACACCTCCATTCCGTGACTTCACACACCTCCATTCTGTGACTTCACACACCTCCATTCTATGACTTCACACACTTCCATTCTATGACTTCATACACCTCCATTCTGTGACTTCACACACCTCCATTCTATGACTTCACACACCTCCATTCTGTAACTTCACACACCTCCATTCTGACTTCACACACCTCCATTCTATGACTTCACACACCTCCATTCTGTAACTTCAATCACCTCCATTCTATGACTTCACACACCTCCATTGTGACTTCACACACCTCCATTCTATGAGTTCACACACCTCCATTCTGACTTCACAAACCTCATTCTATGACTTCACAGACTTCGAATCTGTGACTTCACTCACATCCACTCTATGACTTCACACTTCTCCATTCTATGACTTCCCACGCCTCCTTTCTATGACTTCACCCACCCCCATTCTAAGACTTCACACCTCCATTCTGACTTCACACACCTCCATTCTGTGACTTCACACACCACCATTCTATGAGTTCACACACCTCCAATTTGACTTCAGTCACCTCCATTCTATGTCTTCAAACACCTTCATTCTTACTTCAGAAACATCCATTCTATGAGTTCACACACCTCCATTCTATGATTTCACACACCTCCATTCTATGACTTCACACACCTCCATTCTGGGACTTCACACACCTCCATTCTATGTCTTCACACACCTCCATTGTGACTTCACACACGTCCATTCTATGAGTTCACACACCTTCATTCTGACTTCACACACCTCCATTCTATGACTTCACACTCCTCCATTCTGACTTCACACAGCTCCATTCTGTGAATACACAAAATTGTATTCTATGATTTCACACACCTCCATACTGTGACTTCACACACATCCATCTATGACTTCAAACACCTCCATTCTGAGTTCACACACCTCCATTCTGTGACTTCACACACCTCCATTCTGACTTCACACACCTCCAATGTATGACTTCACACACCTCCATTCTGTGAATTCACACACTTCCATTCTGACGTCACACACCTCCATTCCATGAGTTCACACACCTCCATTCTAGGACTGCACACACCTCCATTCTGACATCACACACCTCCATTCTATGACTTCACAGACTTCGAATCTGTGACTTCAATCACCTCCATTCTATGACTTCACATTCCTCTATTCTATGACTTCCCACAACTCTTTTCTATGCCATCACCCACCTCTATTCTATGACTTCACACCTCCATTCTGACTTCACACATCTCCATTCTGTGACTTTACACACCTCCCTTCTATGACTTCACACACCTCCATTCTATGACTTTACACACCTTCATTCTTACTTCAGAAACATCCATTCTATGACCTCACACACCTCCATTCTATGACTTCACAAACCTCCATTCTGTGACTTCCCACACCTCCATTCTGAGTTCACACATCTCCATTCTGTGACTTCACACACCTCCCTTCTGACTTCACACACCTCCGTTCTGTGACTTCACACACCTCCATTGTGAGTTCACCCACTTCCATTCTGTGACTTCACACACCTCCATTTTGACTTCACACACCTCCATTCTGTGACTTCACACACCTGCATTTTTGACTTCACACACCACAATTTTGACTTCACACACCTCCATTCTGTGACTTCAAGCACCTCCATTCTCTGACTTCACACACCTCCATTTTGACTTCACACACCGCCATTCTGACTTCACACTCCTCCATTCTGTGAATTCACAAAACCCCATTCTATGATTTCACACACCTCCATACTATGTCGTCACACACCTCCATCTATGACTTCACACACCTCCATTCTGAGTTCACACACCTCAATTCTGTGACTTCACACACCTCCATTCTGACTTCACACACCAATGTATGACTTCACACACCTCCATTCTGTGAATTCACACACTTCCATTCTGACGTCACACACCTCCATTCTATGAGTTCACACACCTCCATTCTATGACTTCACACACCTCCATTATTACTTCACACACCTCCATTCTATGACTTCACAGACCTCGAATCTGTGACTTCACTCACCTCCATTCTATGACTTCACACTGCTCCATTCTATGACTTCCCACCCCTCCTTTCTATGACTTCACCCAACTCTATTCTATGACTTCACACCTAGATTCTGACTTCAGATACCTCCATTCTGTGACTTCACACACCTCCATTGTATGACTTCAAACACCTCCATTCTCTGACATCACACACCTCCATTCTGAGCTCACACAACTCCATTCGGTGACTTCACACACCTCCATTCTTAATTCACAAACCTCCATTCTATGACTTCACACACTTCCATTCTATGACTTCACACACCTCCATTCTGTGACTCCTCATACCTCCATTCTGAGTTCACACACCTCCATTCTGTGACCTCACACACCTGCATTCCGTGACTTCAAACATCTCCATTCTCTGACATCACACACCTCCATTCTGAGTTCACACACCTCCATTCTGTGACCTCACACACCTCCATTCTGTGACTTCACACACCTCCATTCTGTGACTTCACACACTTCCATTCTATGACTTCAAACACCTCCATTCTCTGCCTTCACACATCTCCATTCTTACTTCACACACCTCCATTCTATGACTTCACACACTTCCATTCTAGGACTTCACACACCTCCATTCTGTGACTTCACACACCTCCATTCTGAGTTCACCCACCTCCATTCTGTGACTTCACACACCTCCATTCCGTGACTTCACACACCTCCATTCTGTGACTTCACACACCTCCATTCTATGACTTCACACACTTCCATTCTAGGACTTCACACACCTCCATTCTGTGACTTCACACACCTCCATTCTGAGTTCACCCACCCCCATTCTGTGACTTCACACACCTCCATTCCGTGACTTCACACACCTCCATTCTGTGACTTCACACACCTCCATTCTATGACTTCACACACTTCCATTCTATGACTTCACACACCTCCATTCTGTGACTTCACACACCTCCATTCTATGACTTCACACACCTCCATTCTGTAACTTCACACACCTCCATTCTGACTTCACACACCTCCATTCTATGTCTTCACAAACCTCCATTGTGACTTCACACACGTCCATTCTATGAGTTCACACACCTCCATTCTGACTTCACACACCTCCATTCTATGACTTCACACTCCTCCATTCTGACTTCACACAGCTCCATTCTGTGAATTCACAAAATTATATTCTATGATTTCACACACCTCCATACTGTGACTTCACACACATCCATCTATGACTTCAAACACCTCCATTCTGAGTTCACACACCTCCATTCTGTGACTTCACACACCTCCATTCTGACTTCACACACCTCCAATGTATGACTTCACACACCTCCATTCTATGACTTCACACACCTCCCTTCTGACTTCACACACCTCCGTTCTGTGACTTCACACACCTCCATTGTGAGTTCACCCACTTCCATTCTGTGACTTCACACACCTCTATTCTGTTACTTCACACACCTCCATTCTGTGACTTCACACACCTCCATTCTATGACTTCACACACCTCCATTCTATGAATTCACACACCTCCATTCTGTGACTTCAAGCACCTCCATTGTATGACTTCACACACCTTCATTCTGTGACTTCACACACCTCAATTCTGAGTTCACACAACACCATTCTGTGACTTCACCCACCTCCATTCTGTGACTTCCACACCTCCATTCTATGACTTAACACACCTCCATTCTATGACTTCAAACACCTCCATTCTATGACTTCACACACCTCCATTTTGTGACTTCACACACCTCCAATCTATGACTTCACACACTGCCATTCTATGAATTCACACACCTCCATTCTGTGACTTCAAGCACCTCCATTGTATGACTTCACACACCTCCATTCTGTGACTTCACACACCTCAATTCTGAGTTCACACAACACCATTCTGTGACTTCACCCACCTCCATTCTGTGACTTCCACACCTCCATTCTATGACTTAACACACCTCCATTCTATGACTTCACACACCTCCATTCTGTCACTTCACCACCTCCATTCTATGACTTTACACACCTCCATTCTATGACTTCACACACCTGCATTGTGACTTCACCCACCTCCATTCTAGGAGTTCACACACCTGCATTGTGACTTCAGACACCTCCATTCTATGACTTCACACATCTCCATTCTGACTTCACACACCACCATTCTGTGACTTCACACACCTCCATTCTATGACTTCACACACCTCCATTATTTGACTTCACACACCTCCATTCTATGACTTTACACACCTCCAATCTATGACATCACACACTTCCAATCTATGACTTCACACACCTCCATTCTATGACTTCACACACCTCCATTCTATGACTTCACACACCTGCATTCTGACTTCAAACACCTCCATTCTCTGACTTCACACACCTCCATTCTATGACTTCACACACCTCCATTCTGTAACTTCACACACTTCCAATTTTTGACTTCACAAACCTCCATTCCATGACTTCATACACCTCCATTCTATGACTTCACACACATCCATTCTTTAACTTCACATATCTCCACTTTGACTTCACACACCTCCATTCTGTGACTTCACACACCTGCATTTTTGACTTCACACACCACAATTTTGACTTCACACAAGTCCATTCATTGACTTCACACACCTCCATTCTCTGACTTCACACACCTC
Source organism: Megascapheus bottae (assembly GCF_031878675.1). Lineage (NCBI taxonomy): Eukaryota > Metazoa > Chordata > Mammalia > Rodentia > Geomyidae > Megascapheus > Megascapheus bottae. The sequence continues at coordinate 1,231,207 of NW_028327691.1, forward strand.
CATTTTGACTTCACATACCGCCATTCTGACTTCACACTCCTCCATTCTGTGAATTCACAAAACTCCATTCTATGATTTCACACACCTCCATACTATGACGTCACACACCTACATCTATGACTTCACACACCTCCATTCTGAGTTCACACACCTCAATTCTGTGACTTCACACACCTCCATTCTGACTTCACACACCAATGTATGACTTCACACACCTCCATTCTGTGAATTCACACACTTCCATTCTGACGTCACACACCTCCATTCTATGAGTTCACACACCTCCATTCTATGACTTCACACACCTCCATTCTTACTTTGCACACCTCCATTCTATGACTTCACAGACCTCGAATCTGTGACTTCACTCACCTCCATTCTATGACTTCACACTGCTCCATTCTATGACTTCCCACACCTCCTTTCTATGACTTCACCCACCTCTATTCTATGACTTCACACCTAGATTCTGACTTCAGATACTTCCATTCTGTGACTTCACACACTTCCATTCTATGACTTCAAACACCTCCATTCTCTGACATCACACACCTCCATTCTGAGCTCACACAACTCCATTCGGTGACTTCACACACCTCCATTCTTAATTCACAAACCTCCATTCTATGACTTCACACACTTCCATTCTATGACTTCACACACCTCCATTCTATGACTTCTCACACCTCCATTCTAAGTTCACACACCTCCATTCTGTGACCTCACACACCTCCATTCCGTGACTTCAAACACCTCCATTCTGTGACTTCACACACCTCCATTCTATGACTTCACACACTTCCATTCTATGACTTCAAACACCTCCATTCTCTGACTTCACACATCTCCATTCTTACTTCACACACCTCCATTCTATGACTTCACACACTTCCATTCTATGACTTCACACACCTCCATTCTGTGACTTCACACACCTCCATTCTATGACTTCACACACCTCCATTCTGTAAATTCACACACCTCCATTCTGACTTCACACACCTCCATTCTATGACTTCACACACCTCCATTCTGTAACTTCAATCACCTCCACTCTATGACTTCACACACCTGCATTCTGACTTCAAACACCTCCATTCTCTTACTTCACACACCTCCATTCTATGACTTCACACACCTCCATTCTGTAACTTCACACACTTCCAATGTTTGACTTCACAAACCTCCATTCCATGACTTCATACACCTCCATTCTATGACTTCACACACAACCATTCTTTGACTTCACACACCTCCATTTTGACTTCACACACCTCCATTTTGTGACTTCACACACCTTCATTTTTGACTTCACACACCACAATTTTGACTTCACACAAGTCCATTCATTGACTTAACACACCTCCATTCTCTGACTTCACACACCTCCATTTTGACTTCACTCACCGCCATTCTGACTTCACACTCCTCCATTCTGTGAATTCACAAAAGTCCATTCTATGATTTCACACACCTCCATACTATGACGTCACACACCTACATCTATGACTTCACACACCTCCATTCTGAGTTCACACACCTCAATTCTGTGACTTCACACACCTCCATTCTGACTTCACACACCAATGTATGACTTCACACACCTCCATTCTGTGAATTCACACACTTCCATTGTGACGTCACACACCTCCATTCTATGAGTTCACACACCTCCATTCTATGACTTCACACACCTCCATTATTACTTCACACACCTCCATTCTATGACTTCACAGACCTCGAATCTGTGACTTCACTCACCTCCATTCTATGACTTCACACTGCTCCATTCTATGACTTCCCACCCCTCCTTTCTATGACTTCACCCTCCTCTATTCTGTGACTTCACACCTAGATTCTGACTTCAGATATCTCCATTCTGTGACTTCACACACCTCCATTCTATGACTTCAAACACCTCCATTCTCTGACATCACATACCTCCATTCTGAGCTCACACAACTCCATTCGGTGACTTCACACACCTCCATTCTTAATTCACAAACCTCCATTCTATGACTTCACACACTTCCATTCTATGACTTCACACACCTCTATTCTGTGATTTCTCATACCTCCATTCTGAGTTCACACACCTCCATTCTGTGACCTCACACACCTCCATTCCGTGACTTCAAACACCTCCATTCTCTGACATCACACACCTCCATTCTGAGTTCACACACCTCCATTCTATGACCTCACACACTTCCATTCCGTGACTTCAAACACCTCCATTCTGTGACTTCACACACCTCCATTCTATGACTTCACACACTTCCATTCTATGACTTCAAACACCTCCATTCTCTGACTTCACACATCTCCATTCTTACTTTACACACCTCCATTCTATGACTTCACACACTTCCATTCTAGGACTTCACACACCTCCATTCTGTGACTTCACACACCTCCATTCTGAGTTCACCCACCTCCATTCTGTGATTTCACACACCTCCTTTCCGTGACTTCACACACCTTCATTCTGTGCCTTCACACACCTCAATTCTGTCACTTCACCACCTCCATTCTATGACTTTACACACCTCCATTCTATGACTTCACACACCTGCATTGTGACTTCACCCATCTCCATTCTAGGAGTTCACACTTGCATTGTGACTTCACACACCTCCATTCTATGATTTCACACATCTCCATTCTGACTTCACACATCACCATTCTGTGACTTCACACACCTCCATTCTATGACTTCACACACCTCCATTCTTTGACTTCACACACCTCCATTCTATGACTTCACACACCTCCAATCTAAGACTTCACACAATTCCAGTCTATGACTTCACACACCTCCATTCCATGACTTCACACACCTCCATTCTATGACTTCACACACCTGCATTCTGACTTCAAACACCTCCATTCTCTGACTTCACACACCTCCATTCTATGACTTCACACACCTCCATTCTGTAACTTCACACACTTCCAATGTTTGACTTCACAAACCTCCATTCTATGACTTCACACACTTCCATTCTATGACTTCACACACCTCCATTCTGTGACTTCTCATACCTCCATTCTGAGTTCACACACCTCCATTCTGTGACCTCACACACCTCCATTCCGTGACTTCAAACACCTCCATTCTCTGACATCTCACACCTCCATTCTGAGTTCACACACCTCCATTCTATGACCTCACACACTTCCATTCCGTGACTTCAAACACCTCCATTCTGTGACTTCACACACCTCCATTCTATGACTTCACACACTTCCATTCTATGACTTCAAACACCTCCATTCTCTGACTTCACACATCTCCATTCTTACTTTACACACCTCCATTCTATGACTTCACACACTTCCATTCTAGGACTTCACACACCTCCATTCTGTGACTTCACACACCTCCATTCTGAGTTCACCCACCTCCATTCTGTGATTTCACACACCTCCTTTCCGTGACTTCACACACCTCCATTCTGTGACTTCACACACCTCCATTCTATGACTTCACACACTTCCATTCTATGACTTCATACACCTCCATTCTGTGACTTCACACACCTCCATTCTATGACTTCACACACCTCCATTCTGTAACTTCACACACCTCCATTCTGACTTCACACACCTCCATTCTATGACTTCACACACCTCCATTCTGTAACTTCAATCACCTCCATTCTATGACTTCACACACCTCCATTGTGACTTCACACACCTCCATTCTTTGAGTTCACACACCTCCATTCTGACTTCACAAACCTCCATTCTATGACTTCACAGACTTCGAATCTGTGACTTCACTCACATCCACTCTATGACTTCACACTTCTCCAATCTATGACTTCCCACGCCTCTTTCTATGACTTCACCCACCCCCATTCTATGACTTCACACCTCCATTCTGACTTCACACACCTCCATTCTGTGACTTCACACACCACCATTCTATGAGTTCACACACCTCCAATTTGACTTCTGTCACCTCCATTCTATGTCTTCAAACACCTTCATTCTTACTTCAGAAACATCCATTCTATGACTTCACACACCTCCATTCTTTGATTTCACACACCTCCATTCTATGACTTCACACACCTCCATTCTGGGACTTCACACACCTCCATTCTATGTCTTCACACACCTCCATTGTGACTTCACACACGTCCATTCTATGAGTTCACACACCTTCATTCTGACTTCACACACCTCCATTCTATGACTTCACACTCCTCCATTCTGACTTCACACAGCTCCATTCTGTGAATTCACAAAATTGTATTCTATGATTTCACACACCTCCATACTGTGACTTCACACACATCCATCTATGACTTCAAACACCTCCATTCTGAGTTCACACACCTCCATTCTGTGACTTCACACACCTCCATTCTGACTTCACACACCTCCAATGTATGACTTCACACACCTCCATTCTGTGAATTCACACACTTCCATTCTGACGTCACACACCTCCATTCCATGAGTTCACACACCTCCATTCTAGGACTGCACACACCTCCATTCTGACATCACACACCTCCATTCTATGACTTCTCAGACTTCGAATCTGTGACTTCAATCACCTCCATTCTATGACTTCACATTCCTCTATTCTATGACTTCCCACAACTCTTTTCTATGCCATCACCCACCTCTATTCTATGACTTCACATCTCCATTCTGACTTCACACATCTCCATTCTGTGACTTTACACACCTCCCTTCTATGACTTCACACACCTCCATTCTATGACTTCACACACCTTCATTCTTACTTCAGAAACATCCATTCTATGACCTCACACACCTCCATTCTATGACTTCACAAACCTCCATTCTGTGACTTCCCACACCTCCATTCTGAGTTCACACATCTCCATTCTGTGACTTCACACACCTCCCTTCTGACTTCACACACCTCCGTTCTGTGACTTCACACACCTCCATTGTGAGTTCACCCACTTCCATTCTGTGACTTCACACACCTCTATTCTGTTACTTCACACACCTCCTTTCTGTGACTTCACACACCTCCCTTCTATGACTTCACACACCTCCATTCTATGAATTCACACACCTCCATTCTGTGACTTCAAGCACCTCCATCGTATGAGTTCACACACCTCCATTCTGTGACTTCACACACCTCAATTCTGAGTTCACACAACACCATTCTGTGACTTCACCCACCTCCATTCTGTGACTTCCACACCTCCATTCTATGACTTAACACACTTCCATTCTATGACTTCACACACCTCCATTCTATGACTTCACACACCACCATTCCGTGACTTCACACACCTCCATTCTGTGCCTTCACACACCTCCATTCTGTCACTTCACCCCCTCCATTCTATGACTTTACACACCTCCATTCTATGACTTCACACACCTGCATTGTGACTTCACCCATCTCCATTCTAGGAGTTCACACTTGCATTGTGACTTCACACACCTCCATTCTATGACTTCACACATCTCCATTCTGACTTCACACATCACCATTCTGTGACTTCACACACCTCCATTCTATGACTTCACACACCTCCATTCTTTGACTTCACACACCTCCATTCTATGACTTCACACACCTCCAATCTATGACTTCACACAATTCCAATCTATGACTTCACACACCTCAATTCTATGACTTCACACACCTCCATTCTATGACTTCACACACCTGCATTCTGACTTTAAACACCTCCATTCTCTGACTTCACACACCTCCATTCTATGACTTCACACACCTCCATTCTGTAACTTCACACACTTCCAATGTTTGACTTCACAAACCTCCATTCCATGACTTCATACACCTCCATTCTATGACTTCACACACATCCATTCTTTGACTTCACACACCTCCATTTTGACTTCACACACCTCCATTCTCTGACTTCACACACCTCCATTTTGACTTCGCACACCTCCATTCTGACTTCACACTCCTCCATTGTGTGAATTCACAAAACTCCATTCTATGATTTCACACACCTCCATACTATGACGTCACACACCTCCATCTATGACTTCACACACCTCCATTCTGAGTTCACACACCTCAATTCTGTGACTTCACACACCTCCATTCTGACTTCACACACCAATGTATGACTTCACACACCCCCATTCTGTGAATTCAAACACTTCCATTGTGACGTCACACACCTCCATTCTATGAGTTCACACACCTCCATTCTATGACTTCACACACCTCCATTCTTACTTCACACACCTCCATTCTATGACTTCACAGACCTCGAATCTGTGACTTCACTCACCTCCATTCTATGACTTCACACTGCTCCATTCTATGACTTCCCACACCTCTTTCTATGACTTCACCCACCTCGATTCTATGACTTCACACCTAGAATCTGACTTCACATACCTCCATTCTGTGACTTCACACACTTCCATTCTATGACTTCAAACACCTCCATTCTCTGACATCACACAACTCCATTCGGTGACTTCACACACCTCCATTCTTAATTCACAAACCTCCATTCTATGACTTCACACACTTCCATTTTATGACTTCACACACCTCCATTCTGTGACTTCTCACACCTCCATTCTGCGTTCACACACCTCCATTCTATGACCTCACACACCTCCATTCCGTGACTTCAAACACCTCCATTCTGTGACTTCACACACCTCCATTCTATGACTTCACACACTTCCATTCTATGACTTCAAACACCTCCATTCTCTGACTTCACACATCTCCATTCTTACTTCACACACCTCCATTCTATGACTTCACACACTTCCATTCTAGGACTTCACACACCTCCATTCTGTGACTTCACACACCTCCATTCTGAGTTCACCCACCTCCATTCTGTGAATTCACACACCTCCATTCCGTGACTTCACACACCTCCATTCTGTGACTTCACACACCTCCATTCTATGACTTCACACACTTCCATTCTATGACTTCACACACCTCCATTCTGTGACTTCACACACCTCCATTCTATGACTTCACACACCTCCATTCTGTAACTTCACACACCTCCATTCTGACTTCACACACCTCCATTCTATGACTTCACACACCTCCATTCTGTAACTTCAATCAGCTCCATTCTATGACTTCACAAACCTCCATTGTGACTTCACACACCTCCATTCTATGAGTTCACACACCTCCATTCTGACTTCAAAAACCTCCATTCTATGACTTCACAGACTTCGAATCTGTGACTTCACTCACCTCCATTCTATGACTTCACACTTCTCCATTCTATGACTTCCCATGCCTCCTTTCTATGACTTCACCCACCCCCATTCTATGACTTCACACCTCCATTCTGACTTCACACACCTCCATTCTGTGACTTCACACACCACCATTCTATGAGTTAACACACCTCCATTTTGACTTCACTCACCTCCATTCTATGTCTTCAAACACCTTCATTCTTACTTCTTAAACATCCATTCTATGACTTCACACACCTCCATTCTATGATTTCACACACCTCCATTCTATGACTTCACACACCTCCATTCTGTGACTTCACACACCTCCATTCTATGTCTTCACACACCTCCATTGTGACTTCACACACATCCATTCTATGAGTTCACAAACCTCCATTCTGACTTCACACACCTCCATTCTATGACTTCACACTCCTCCATTCTGACTTCACACAGCTCCATTCTGTGAATTCACAAAATTATATTCTATGATTTCACACACCTCCATACTGTGACTTCACACACATCCATCTATGACTTCCAAAACCTCCATTCTGAGTTCACACATCTCCATTCTGTGACTTCACACACCTCCATTCTGACTTCACACACCTCCAATGTATGACTTCACACACCTCCATTCTGTGAATTCACACACTTCCATTCTGACGTCACACACCTCCATTCCATGAGTTCACACACCTCCATTCTAGGACTGCACACACCTCCATTCTGACATCACACACCTCCATTCTATGACTTCACAGACTTCGAATCTGTGACTTCACTCACCTCCATTCTATGACTTCACACTCCTCTATTCTATGACTTCCCACAACTCTTTTCTATGCCATCACCCACCTATATTCTATGACTTCACTCCTCCATTCTGACTTCACACATCTCCATTCTGTGACTTTACACACCTCCCTTCTATGACTTCACACACCTCCATTGTATGACTTCACACACCTTCATTCCTACTTCAGAACATCCATTCTATGACCTCACACACCTCCATTCTATGACTTCACAAACCTCCCTTCTGTGACTTCCCACACCTCCATTCTGAGTTCACACATCTCCATTCTGTGACTTCACACACCTCCCTTCTGACTTCACACACCTCCGTTCTGTGACTTCACACACCTCCATTGTGAGTTCACCCACTTCCATTCTGTGACTTCACACACCTCTATTCTGTTACTTCACACACCTCCATTCTGTGACTTCACACACCTCCATTCTATGACTTCACACACTTCCATTCTATGACTTCAAACACCTCCATTCTCTGACATCACACAACTCCATTCGGTGACTTCACACACCTCCATTCTTAATTCACAAACCTCCATTCTATGACTTCACACACTTCCATTTTATGACTTCACACACCTCCATTCTGTGACTTCTCACACCTCCATTCTGCGTTCACACACCTCCATTCTATGACCTCACACACCTCCATTCCGTGACTTCAAACACCTCCATTCTGTGACTTCACACACCTCCATTCTATGACTTCACACACTTCCATTCTATGACTTCAAACACCTCCATTCTCTGACTTCACACATCTCCATTCTTACTTCACACACCTCCATTCTATGACTTCACACACTTCCATTCTAGGACTTCACACACCTCCATTCTGTGACTTCACACACCTCCATTCTGAGTTCACCCACCTCCATTCTGTGAATTCACACACCTCCATTCCGTGACTTCACACACCTCCATTCTGTGACTTCACACACCTCCATTCTATGACTTCACACACTTCCATTCTATGACTTCACACACCTCCATTCTGTGACTTCACACACCTCCATTCTATGACTTCACACACCTCCATTCTGTAACTTCACACACCTCCATTCTGACTTCACACACCTCCATTCTATGACTTCACACACCTCCATTCTGTAACTTCAATCACCTCCATTCTATGACTTCACAAACCTCCATTGTGACTTCACACACCTCCATTCTGACTTCAAAAACCTCCATTCTATGACTTCACAGACTTCGAATCTGTGACTTCACTCACCTCCATTCTATGACTTCACACTTCTCCATTCTATGACTTCCCATGCCTCCTTTCTATGACTTCACCCACCCCCATTCTATGACTTCACACCTCCATTCTGACTTCACACACCTCCATTCTGTGACTTCACACACCACCATTCTATGAGTTAACACACCTCCATTTTGACTTCACTCACCTCCATTCTATGTCTTCAAACACCTTCATTCTTACTTCTTAAACATCCATTCTATGACTTCACACACCTCCATTCTATGATTTCACACACCTCCATTCTATGACTTCACACACCTCCATTCTGTGACTTCACACACCTCCATTCTATGTCTTCACACACCTCCATTGTGACTTCACACACATCCATTCTATGAGTTCACAAACCTCCATTCTGACTTCACACACCTCCATTCTATGACTTCACGCTCCTCCATTCTGACTTCACACAGCTCCATTCTGTGAATTCACAAAATTATATTCTATGATTTCACACACCTCCATACTGTGACTTCACACACATCCATCTATGACTTCAAAAACCTCCATTCTGAGTTCACACATCTCCATTCTGTGACTTCACACACCTCCATTCTGACTTCACACACCTCCAATGTATGACTTCACACACCTCCATTCTGTGAATTCACACACTTCCATTCTGACGTCACACACCTCCATTCCATGAGTTCACACACCTCCATTCTAGGACTGCACACACCTCCATTCTGACATCACACACCTCCATTCTATGACTTCACAGACTTCGAATCTGTGACTTCACTCACCTCCATTCTATGACTTCACACTCCTCTATTCTATGACTTCCCACAACTCTTTTCTATGCCATCACCCACCTATATTCTATGACTTCACTCCTCCATTCTGACTTCACACATCTCCATTCTGTGACTTTACACACCTCCCTTCTATGACTTCACACACCTCCATTGTATGACTTCACACACCTTCATTCCTACTTCAGAAACATCCATTCTATGATCTCACACACCTCCATTCTATGACTTCACAAACCTCCCTTCTGTGACTTCCCACACCTCCATTCTGAGTTCACACATCTCCATTCTGTGACTTCACACACCTCCCTTCTGACTTCACACACCTCCGTTCTGTGACTTCACACACCTCCATTGTGAGTTCACCCACTTCCATTCTGTGACTTCACACACCTCTATTCTGTTACTTCACACACCTCCATTCTGTGACTTCACACACCTCCATTCTATGACTTCACACACCTCCATTCTATGAATTCACACACCTCCATTCTGTGACTTCAAGCACCTCCATTGTATGACTTCACACACCTCCATTCTGTGACTTCACACACCTCAAATCTGAGTTCACACAACACCATTCTGTGACTTCACCCACCTCCATTCCGTGACTTCCACACCTCCATTCTATGACTTCACACACCTCCAATCTATGACTTCACACACCTCCATTCTATGACTTCACACACCACCATTCTGTGACTTCACACACCTCCATTCTGTGACTTCACACACCTCCATTCTGTCACTTCACCACCTCCATTCTATGACTTTACACACCTCCATTCTATGACTTCACACACCTGCATTGTGACTTCACCCATCTCCATTCTAGGAGTTCACACACCTTCATTCTGACTTCACACACCTCCATTCTATGACTTCACACATCTCCATTCTGACTTCACACACCACCATTCTGTGACTTCACACACCTCCATTCTATGACTTCACACACCTCCATTCTTTGACTTCACACACCTCCATTCTATGACTTCACACACCTAAAAATCTATGACTTCACACACTTCCAATCTATGACTTCACACACCTCCATTCTATGACTTCACACACCTGCATTCTGACTTCAAACACCTCCATTCTCTGACTTCACACACCTCCATTCTATGACTTCACACACCTCCATTCTATGACTTCACACATCTCCATTCTGACTTCACACATCACCATTCTGTGACTTCACTCACCTCCATTCTATGACTTCACACTGCTCCATTCTATGACTTCCCACACCTCTTTCTATGACTTCACCCACCTCGATTCTATGACTTCACACCTAGATTCTGACTTCAGATACCTCCATTCTGTGACTTCACACACTTCCATTCTATGACTTCAAACACCTCCATTCTCTGACATCACACAACTCCATTCGGTGACTTCACACACCTCCATTCTTAATTCACAAACCTCCATTCTATGACTTCACACACTTCCATTTTATGACTTCACACACCTCCATTCTGTGATTTCTCACACCTCCATTCTGAGTTCACACACCTCCATTCTATGACCTCACACACCTCCATTCCGTGACTTCAAACACCTCCATTCTGTGACTTCACACACCTCCATTCTATGACTTCACACACTTCCATTCTATGACTTCAAACACCTCCATTCTCTGACTTCACACATCTCCATTCTTACTTCACACACCTCCATTCTATGACTTCACACACTTCCATTCTAGGACTTCACACACCTCCATTCTGTGACTTCACACACCTCCATTCTGAGTTCACCCACCTCCATTCTGTGAATTCACACACCTCCATTCCGTGACTTCACACACCTCCATTCTGTGACTTCACACACCTCCATTCTATGACTTCACACACTTCCATTCTATGACTTCACACACCTCCATTCTGTGACTTCACACACCTCCATTCTATGACTTCACACACCTCCATTCTGTAACTTCACACACCTCCATTCTGACTTCACACCCCTCCATTCTATGACTTCACACACCTCCATTCTGTAACTTCAATCACCTCCATTCTATGACTTCACAAACCTCCATTGTGACTTCACACACCTCCATTCTATGAGTTCACACACCTCCATTCTGACTTCAAAAACCTCCATTCTATGACTTCACAGACTTCGAATCTGTGACTTCACTCACCTCCACTCTATGACTTCACACTTCTCCATTCTATGACTTCCCACGCCTCCTTTCTATGACTTCACCCACCCCCATTCTATGACTTCACACCTCCATTCTGACTTCACACACCTCCATTCTATGATTTCACACACCTCCATTCTATGACTTCACACACCTCCATTCTGTGACTTCACACACCTCCATTCTATGTCTTCACACACCTCCATTGTGACTTCACACACATCCATTCTATGAGTTCACAAACCTCCATTCTGACTTCACACACCTCCATTCTATGACTTCACACTCCTCCATTCTGACTTCACACAGCTCCATTCTGTGAATTCTCAAAATTATATTCTATGATTTCACACACCTCCATACTGTGACTTCACACACATCCATCTATGACTTCAAAAACCTCCATTCTGAGTTCACACACCTCCATTCTGTGACTTCACACACCTCCATTCTGACTTCACACACCTCCAATGTATGACTTCACACACCTCCATTCTGTGAATTCACACACTTCCATTCTGACGTCACACACCTCCATTCCATGAGTTCACACACCTCCATTCTAGGACTGCACACACCTCCATTCTGACATCACACACCTCCATTCTATGACTTCACAGACTTCGAATCTGTGACTTCACTCACCTCCATTCTATGACTTCACACTCCTCTATTCTATGACTTCCCACAACTCTTTTCTATGCCATCACCCACCTATATTCTATGACTTCACACCTCCATTCTGACTTCACACATCTCCATTCTGTGACTTTACACACCTCCCTTCTATGACTTCACACACCTCCATTGTATGACTTCACACACCTTCATTCCTACTTCAGAAACATCCATTCTATGACCTCACACACCTCCATTCTATGACTTCACAAACCTCCCTTCTGTGACTTCCCACACCTCCATTCTGAGTTCACACATCTCCATTCTGTGACTTCACACACCTCCCTTCTGACTTCACACACCTCCGTTCTGTGACTTCACACACCTCCATTGTGAGTTCACCCACTTCCATTCTGTGACTTCACACACCTCTATTCTGTTACTTCACACACCTCCATTCTGTGACTTCACACACCTCCATTCTATGACTTCACACACCTCCATTCTATGAATTCACACACCTCCATTCTGTGACTTCAAGCACCTCCATTGTATGACTTCACACACCTCCATTCTGTGACTTCACACACCACAAATCTGAGTTCACACAACACCATTCTGTGACTTCACCCACCTCCATTCCGTGACTTCCACACCTCCATTCTATGACTTCACACACCTCCAATCTATGACTTCACACACCTCCATTCTATGACTTCACACACCACCATTCTGTGACTTCACACACCTCCATTCTGTGACTTCACACACCTCCATTCTGTCACTTCACCACCTCCATTCAATGACTTTACACACCTCCATTCTATGACTTCACACACCTGCATTGTGACTTCACCCATCTCCATTCTAGGAGTTCACACACCTTCATTGTGACTTCACACACCTCCATTCTATGACTTCACACATCTCCATTCTGACTTCACACACCACCATTCTGTGACTTCACACACCTCCATTCTATGACTTCACACACCTCCATTCTTGGACTTCACACACCTCCATTCTATGACTTCACACACCTAAAAATCTATGACTTCACACACTTCCAATCTATGACTTCACACACCTCCATTCTATGACTTCACACACCTGCATTCTGACTTCAAACACCTCCATTCTCTGACTTCACACACCTCCATTCTATGACTTCACACACCTCCATTCTGTAACTTCACACATTTCCAATATTTGACTTCACAAACCTCCATTCCATGACTTCATACACCTCCATTCTATGACTTCACACACATCCATTCTTTGACTTCACACACCTCCATTTTGACTTCACACACCTCCATTCTGTGACTTCACACACCTGCATTTTTGACTTCACACACCACAATTTTGACTTCACACAAGTCCATTCATTGACTTCACACACCTCCATTCTCTGACTTCACACACCTCCATTTTGACTTCACACACCGCCATTCTGACTTCACACTCCTCCATTCTGTGAATTCACAAAACTCCATTCTATGATTTTACACACCTCCATACTATGACGTCACACACCTCCATCTATGACTTCACACACCTCCATTCTGAGTTCACACACCTCAATTCTGTGCCATCACACACCTCCATTCTGACTTCAGACACCAATGTATGACTTCACACACCTCCATTCTGTGAATTCACAAACTTCCATTGTGACGTCACACACCTCCATTCTATGACTTCACACACCTCCATTCTGACTTCACACACCTCCAATGTATGACTTCACACACCTCCATTCTGTGAATTCACACACTTCCATTCTGACCTCACACACCTCCATTCTATGAGTTCACACACCTCCATTATAGGACTTCACACACCTCCATTCTGACATCACACACCTCCAATCTATGACTTCACAGACTTTGAATCTGTGATTTCACTCACCTCCATTCTGTGACTTCACACTCCTCTATTCTATGACTTCCCACAACTCTTTTCTATGCCTTCACCCACCTCTATTCTATGACTTCACACCTCCATTCTGACTTCACACATCTCCATTCTGTGACTTTACACACCTTCCTTCTATGACTTCACACACCTCCATTCTATGACTTCAGACACCTTCATTCTTACTTCAGAAACATCCATTCTATGACCTCACACACCTTCATTCTATGACCTCACAAACCTCCATTCTGTGACTTCCCACACCTCCATTCTGAGTTCACACATCTCCATTCTGTGACTTCACACACCTCCCTTCTGACTTCACACACCTCCGTTCTGTGACTTCACACACCTCCATTGTGAGTTCACCCACTTCCATTCTGTGACTTCACACACCTCTATTCTGTTACTTCACACACCTCCATTCTGTGACTTCACACACCTCCATTCTATCACTTCAAACACCTCCATTCTATGAATTCACACACCTCCATTCTGTGACTTCAAGCACCTCCATGGTATGACTTCACACACCTCCATTCTGTGACTTCACACACCTCAATTTTGAGTTCACACAACACCATTCTGTGACTTCACCCACCTCCATTCTGTGACTTCCACACCTCCATTCTATGACTTAACACACCTCCATTCTATGACTTCACACACCACCATTCTGTGACATCACACACCTCCATTCTGTCACTTCACACACCTCCATTCTGTCAATTCACCACCTCCATTCTATGACTTTAAACACTTCCATTCTAGGAGTTCACACACCTGCATTGTGACTTCACACACCTCCATTCTATGACTTCACACATCTCCATTCTGACTTCACACACCACCATTCTGTAACTTCACACACCTCCATTTTATTACTCCACACACCTCCATTCTTTGACTTCACACACCTCCCTTCTATGACTTCACACACCTCCAATGTATGACATCACACACTTCCAATCTATGACTTCACACACCTCCATTCTATGACTTCACACACCTCCATTCTATGACTTCACACACCTGCATTCTGACTTCAAACACCTCCATTCTCTGACTTCACACACCTCCATTCTATGACTTCACACACTTCCATTCTGTAACTTCACACACTTCCAATGTTTGACTTCACAAACCTCCATTCCATGACTTCATACACCTCCATTCTCTGACCTCAGACACATCCATTCTTTGACTTCACACACCTCCATTTTGACTTCACACACCTCCATTCTGTGACTTCACACACCTGCATTTTTGACTTCACACACCACAATTTTGACTTCACACAAGTCCATTCATTGACTTCACACACCTCCATTCTCTGACTTCACACACCTCCATTTTGACTTCACACACCGCCATTCTGACTTCACACTCCTCAATTCTGTGAATTCACAAAACTCCATTCTATGATTTCATACACCTCCATACTATGACGTCACACACCTCCATCTATGACTTCACACACCTCCATACTGAGTTCACACACCTCAATTCTGTGACTTCACACACCTCCATTCTGACTTCACACACCAATGTATCACTTCACACACCTCCATTCTGTGAATTCACACACTTCCATTGTGACGTCACACACCTCCATTCTATGACTTCACACTGCTCCATTCTATGACTTCCCACCCCTCCTTTCTCTGACTCCCCCACCTCCATTCTATGACTTCAAACACCTCCATTCTCTGACATCACACACCTCCATTCTGAGCTCACACAACTCCATTCGGTGACTTCACACACCTCCATTCTTAATTCACAAACCTCCATTCTATGACTTCACACACTTCCACTCTATGACTTCACACACCTCCATTCTGTGACTTCTCACACCTCCATTCTGAGTTCACACACCTCCATTCTGTGACCTCACACACCTCCATTCCGTGACTTCAAACACCTCCATTCTGTGACTTCACACACCTCCATTCTATGACTTCACACACTTCCATTCTATGACTTCACACACTTCCAATCTATGACTTCACACACCTCCATTCTATGACTTCACACACTTCCATTCTAGGACTTCACACACCTCCATTCTGTGACTTCACACACCTCCATTCTGAGTTCACCCACCTCCATTCTGTGACTTCACACACCTCCATTCCGTGACTTCACACACATCCATTCTGTGACTTCACACACCTCCATTCTATGACTTCACACACTTCCATTCTATGACTTCACACACCTCCATTCTGTGACTTCACACACCTCCATTCTATGACTTCACACACCTCTATTCTGTAACTTCACACACCTCCATTCTGACTTCACACACCACCATTCTATGACTTCACACACCTCCATTCTGTAACTTCAAACACCTACATTCTATGACTTCACACACCTCCATTGTGACATCACACACCTCCATTCTATGAGTTCACACACCTCCATTCTGACTTCACAAACCTCCATTCTATGACTTTACACACCTCCATTCTAGGAGTTCACACACCTGCATTGTGACTTCACACACCTCCATTCTATGACTTCACACACCTCCATTCTGTAACGTCACACACCTCCTTTCTGTGACTTCACCCACCCCCATTCTATGACTTCACACCTCCATTCTGACTTCTCACACCTCCATTCTGTGACTTCACACACCACCATTCTATGAGTTCAAACACCTCCATTTTAACTTCACACACCTCCATTCTATGTCTTCAAACACCTTCATTCTTAGTTCAGAAACATCCATTCTAGGACTTCACAAACCTCCATTATATGATTTCACACATTTCCATTCTATGACGTCACACACCTCCATTCTGTGACTTCACACACCTCCATTCTATGTCTTCACACACCTCTATTTTGACTTCACACACATCCATTCTCTGAGTTCACACACCTCCATTCTGACTTCACACACCTCCATTCTATGACTTCACACTCCTCCATTCTGACTTCACACAGCTCCATTCTGTGAATTCACAAAATTACATTCTATGATTTCACACACCTCCATACTGTGACTTCACACACATCCATCTATGACTTCAAACACCTCCATTCTGAGTTCACACACCTCCATTCTGTGACTTCACACACTTCCATTCTGACTTCACACACCTCCAATGTATGACTTCACACATCTCCATTCTGTGAATTCACACACTTCCATTGTGTCGTCACACACCTCCATTCTATGAGTTCACACACCTCCATTCTAGGACTTCACACACCTCCATTCTATGAATTCACACATCTCCATTCTGTGACTTCAAGCACCTCCATTGTATGACTTCACACACCTCCATTCTGTGACTTCACACACCTCAATTCTGAGTTCACACAACACCATTCTGTGACTTCACACACCTCCATTCTGTGACTTCCACACCTCCATTCTATGACTTAACACACCTCAATTCTATGACTTCACACACCTCCCTTCTATGACTTCACACACCACCTTTCTGTGACTTCACACACCTCCATTCTGTGACTTCACACACCTCCATTCTGTCACTTCACCACCTCCATTCTATGACTTTACATACCTCCATTCTATGCCTTCACACACCTGCATTTTGACTTCACACACCTCCATTCTAGGAGTTCACACACCTGCATTGTGACTTCACACACCTCCATTGTTTGACTTCACACATCTCCATTCTGACTTCACACACCACCATTCTGTGACTTCACACACCTCCATTCTATGACTTCACACACCTCCATTCTTTGTCTTCACACACCTCCAATCTATGACTTCACACACTTCCAATCTATGACTTCACACATCTCCATTCTATGACTTCACACACCTCCATTCTATGACTTCACACACCTGCATTCTGACTTCAAACACCTCCATTCTCTTACTTCACACACCTCCATTCTATGACTTCACACACCTCCATTCTGTAACTTTACACACTTCCACTGTTTGACTTCACAAACCTCCATTCCATGACTTCATACACCTCCATTCTATGACTTCACACAACTCCATTTTGACTTCACACACTTCCATTCTATGACTTCACACATCTCCATTGTTTGACTTCACACACCTCCATTTTGACTTCACACACCTCCATTCTATGACTTCACACACCTTCATTCTTACTTCAGAAACATCCATTCTATTACTTCACAAACCTCCCTTCTGTGAATTCACACACCTCAATTCTGAGTTCACACACCTCCAATCTGTGAGTTAACACACCTCCATTCTGTGACTTCACACACCTCCATTCTATGACTTCACACTCCTCCATTCTATGAGTTCACACACCTCCATTCTTTGACTTCACACACCTCCATTTTATGACTTCACACACCTTCGTTCTATGACTTCACACACCTCCATTCTGACTTCACACACTTCCATTTTTACTTCAAACACCTCATTTCTGTGACTTCACACACCTCCATCCTATGATTTCACACACCTCCTTTCTATGACTTCACACACCTCCATTCTATGACTTCACACAACTCCTTTCTGAGTTGACACACCTCCATTCTGTGACTTCACACACCTCTAATCTGACTTCACACACCTCCATTCTATGACTTCACACACCTCCATTCTGTGACTTCAAAAACCAACATTCTATGACTTCACTCAGCTCCATTCTATGACTTCACACACCTCCATTCTGAGACTTCACACACCTCCACTCTGTGACTTTACACATCTCCACTCTCTGACTACACCCACCTCCATTCTGTGACTTCACTCACCTCCTTTGTGAGTTCACACACCTGCATTCTGTGACTTCACACACCTCCATTCTGTGACTTCACACACCTCGATGCTCTGACTTCAGACATCTCCATTCTACGATTTCACACACCTCCATTCTGTGACTTCACAGAACTCCATTCTATGACTTCACACAATTCCATGCTATGACTTCACACAGCTCGATTCTGTGACTTCACACACCTCCATTCTGTGACTTTACACACCTTCCTTCTATGACTTCACACACCTCCATTCTATGACTTCAGACACCTTCATTCTTACTTCAGAAACATCCATTCTATGACCTCACACACCTTCATTCTATGACCTCACAAACCTCCATTCTGTGACTTCCCACACCTCCATTCTGAGTTCACACATCTCCATTCTGTGACTTCACACACCTCCCTTCTGACTTCACACACCTCCGTTCTGTGACTTCACACACCTCCATTGTGAGTTCACCCACTTCCATTCTGTGACTTCACACACCTCTATTCTGTTACTTCACACACCTCCATTCTGTGACTTCACACACCTCCATTCTATCACTTCAAACACCTCCATTCTATGAATTCACACACCTCCATTCTGTGACTTCAAGCACCTCCATGGTATGACTTCACACACCTCCATTCTGTGACTTCACACACCTCAATTTTGAGTTCACACAACACCATTCTGTGACTTCACCCACCTCCATTCTGTGACTTCCACACCTCCATTCTATGACTTAACACACCTCCATTCTATGACTTCACACACCACCATTCTGTGACATCACACACCTCCATTCTGTCACTTCACACACCTCCATTCTGTCAATTCACCACCTCCATTCTATGACTTTAAACACTTCCATTCTAGGAGTTCACACACCTGCATTGTGACTTCACACACCTCCATTCTATGACTTCACACATCTCCATTCTGACTTCACACACCACCATTCTGTAACTTCACACACCTCCATTTTATTACTCCACACACCTCCATTCTTTGACTTCACACACCTCCCTTCTATGACTTCACACACCTCCAATGTATGACATCACACACTTCCAATCTATGACTTCACACACCTCCATTCTATGACTTCACACACCTCCATTCTATGACTTCACACACCTGCATTCTGACTTCAAACACCTCCATTCTCTGACTTCACACACCTCCATTCTATGACTTCACACACTTCCATTCTGTAACTTCACACACTTCCAATGTTTGACTTCACAAACCTCCATTCCATGACTTCATACACCTCCATTCTCTGACCTCAGACACATCCATTCTTTGACTTCACACACCTCCATTTTGACTTCACACACCTCCATTCTGTGACTTCACACACCTGCATTTTTGACTTCACACACCACAATTTTGACTTCACACAAGTCCATTCATTGACTTCACACACCTCCATTCTCTGACTTCACACACCTCCATTTTGACTTCACACACCGCCATTCTGACTTCACACTCCTCAATTCTGTGAATTCACAAAACTCCATTCTATGATTTCATACACCTCCATACTATGACGTCACACACCTCCATCTATGACTTCACACACCTCCATACTGAGTTCACACACCTCAATTCTGTGACTTCACACACCTCCATTCTGACTTCACACACCAATGTATCACTTCACACACCTCCATTCTGTGAATTCACACACTTCCATTGTGACGTCACACACCTCCATTCTATGACTTCACACTGCTCCATTCTATGACTTCCCACCCCTCCTTTCTCTGACTCCCCCACCTCCATTCTATGACTTCAAACACCTCCATTCTCTGACATCACACACCTCCATTCTGAGCTCACACAACTCCATTCGGTGACTTCACACACCTCCATTCTTAATTCACAAACCTCCATTCTATGACTTCACACACTTCCACTCTATGACTTCACACACCTCCATTCTGTGACTTCTCACACCTCCATTCTGAGTTCACACACCTCCATTCTGTGACCTCACACACCTCCATTCCGTGACTTCAAACACCTCCATTCTGTGACTTCACACACCTCCATTCTATGACTTCACACACTTCCATTCTATGACTTCACACACTTCCAATCTATGACTTCACACACCTCCATTCTATGACTTCACACACTTCCATTCTAGGACTTCACACACCTCCATTCTGTGACTTCACACACCTCCATTCTGAGTTCACCCACCTCCATTCTGTGACTTCACACACCTCCATTCCGTGACTTCACACACATCCATTCTGTGACTTCACACACCTCCATTCTATGACTTCACACACTTCCATTCTATGACTTCACACACCTCCATTCTGTGACTTCACACACCTCCATTCTATGACTTCACACACCTCTATTCTGTAACTTCACACACCTCCATTCTGACTTCACACACCACCATTCTATGACTTCACACACCTCCATTCTGTAACTTCAAACACCTACATTCTATGACTTCACACACCTCCATTGTGACATCACACACCTCCATTCTATGAGTTCACACACCTCCATTCTGACTTCACAAACCTCCATTCTATGACTTTACACACCTCCATTCTAGGAGTTCACACACCTGCATTGTGACTTCACACACCTCCATTCTATGACTTCACACACCTCCATTCTGTAACGTCACACACCTCCTTTCTGTGACTTCACCCACCCCCATTCTATGACTTCACACCTCCATTCTGACTTCTCACACCTCCATTCTGTGACTTCACACACCACCATTCTATGAGTTCAAACACCTCCATTTTAACTTCACACACCTCCATTCTATGTCTTCAAACACCTTCATTCTTAGTTCAGAAACATCCATTCTAGGACTTCACAAACCTCCATTATATGATTTCACACATTTCCATTCTATGACGTCACACACCTCCATTCTGTGACTTCACACACCTCCATTCTATGTCTTCACACACCTCTATTTTGACTTCACACACATCCATTCTCTGAGTTCACACACCTCCATTCTGACTTCACACACCTCCATTCTATGACTTCACACTCCTCCATTCTGACTTCACACAGCTCCATTCTGTGAATTCACAAAATTACATTCTATGATTTCACACACCTCCATACTGTGACTTCACACACATCCATCTATGACTTCAAACACCTCCATTCTGAGTTCACACACCTCCATTCTGTGACTTCACACACTTCCATTCTGACTTCACACACCTCCAATGTATGACTTCACACATCTCCATTCTGTGAATTCACACACTTCCATTGTGTCGTCACACACCTCCATTCTATGAGTTCACACACCTCCATTCTAGGACTTCACACACCTCCATTCTATGAATTCACACATCTCCATTCTGTGACTTCAAGCACCTCCATTGTATGACTTCACACACCTCCATTCTGTGACTTCACACACCTCAATTCTGAGTTCACACAACACCATTCTGTGACTTCACACACCTCCATTCTGTGACTTCCACACCTCCATTCTATGACTTAACACACCTCAATTCTATGACTTCACACACCTCCCTTCTATGACTTCACACACCACCTTTCTGTGACTTCACACACCTCCATTCTGTGACTTCACACACCTCCATTCTGTCACTTCACCACCTCCATTCTATGACTTTACATACCTCCATTCTATGCCTTCACACACCTGCATTTTGACTTCACACACCTCCATTCTAGGAGTTCACACACCTGCATTGTGACTTCACACACCTCCATTGTTTGACTTCACACATCTCCATTCTGACTTCACACACCACCATTCTGTGACTTCACACACCTCCATTCTATGACTTCACACACCTCCATTCTTTGTCTTCACACACCTCCAATCTATGACTTCACACACTTCCAATCTATGACTTCACACATCTCCATTCTATGACTTCACACACCTCCATTCTATGACTTCACACACCTGCATTCTGACTTCAAACACCTCCATTCTCTTACTTCACACACCTCCATTCTATGACTTCACACACCTCCATTCTGTAACTTTACACACTTCCACTGTTTGACTTCACAAACCTCCATTCCATGACTTCATACACCTCCATTCTATGACTTCACACAACTCCATTTTGACTTCACACACTTCCATTCTATGACTTCACACATCTCCATTGTTTGACTTCACACACCTCCATTTTGACTTCACACACCTCCATTCTATGACTTCACACACCTTCATTCTTACTTCAGAAACATCCATTCTATTACTTCACAAACCTCCCTTCTGTGAATTCACACACCTCAATTCTGAGTTCACACACCTCCAATCTGTGAGTTAACACACCTCCATTCTGTGACTTCACACACCTCCATTCTATGACTTCACACTCCTCCATTCTATGAGTTCACACACCTCCATTCTTTGACTTCACACACCTCCATTTAATGACTTCACACACCTTCGTTCTATGACTTCACACACCTCCATTCTGACTTCACACACTTCCATTTTTACTTCAAACACCTCATTTCTGTGACTTCACACACCTCCATCCTATGATTTCACACACCTCCTTTCTATGACTTCACACACCTCCATTCTATGACTTCACACAACTCCTTTCTGAGTTGACACACCTCCATTCTGTGACTTCACACACCTCTAATCTGACTTCACACACCTCCATTCTATGACTTCACACACCTCCATTCTGTGACTTCAAAAACCAACATTCTATGACTTCACTCACCTCCATTCTATGACTTCACACACCTCCATTCTGAGACTTCACACACCTCCACTCTGTGACTTTACACATCTCCACTCTCTGACTACACCCACCTCCATTCTGTGACTTCACTCACCTCCATTGTGAGTTCACACACCTGCATTCTGTGACTTCACACACCTCCATTCTGTGACTTCACACACCTCGATGCTCTGACTTCAGACATCTCCATTCTACGATTTCACACACCTCCATTCTGTGACTTCACAGAACTCCATTCTATGACTTCACACAATTCCATGCTATGACTTCACACAGCTCGATTCTGTGACTTCACACACCTCCTTTCTATGATTTTACACATCTCCGTTCTGTGACTTCTCACACCTCAATTCCATGACTTCACACATCCATTTTGAATTCACACACCTCCAATCTATGACTTCAGACACCTCAATTCTGTGACTTCACACAGCTCCATTCTATGACTTCATATCCCTCCATTCAATGAGTTCACACACCTGCATTGTGACTTCACACACCTCCATTCTATGACTTCACACACCTCCATTCTGACTTCACACACCTCCATTCTGACTTCACACACCTCACTTCTTTGACTTCACACACCTCCATTGTATGATTTCGCACACCTCCATTCTATGACTTCACACAGCTCCATTCTATGACTTCACACTCCTCCTTTCTGAGTTCACACACCTCCATTCATTGACTTCACACACCTGCAATCTGACTTCACACAGCTCCATTCTATGACTTCACACACCTCCATTCTGTGATTTCAAAAACCACAATTCTGACTTCACACACCACCATTGTGACCTCACAAACCTCCATTGTAAGAGTTCACACACGTCCAATCTGACTTCACACCCCTCCATTCTATGAATTCACACAGCTCCATTCTGACTTAACACACCTCCATTCTATGACTTCGCATACCTCTATTCTGACTTCATACACCTCCATTCTGTGACTTCACATACCTCAATTCTATGACTTCACACACCCCCATTCTGTGATTTCACAAACCTCCATTCTATGACTTCACACACCTCCATACTTTGACTTCACACACCTCCATTCTATGACTTCACACACCTCAATTGTGACTTCACACAACTCCATTCTGTGACTTCACACACCTCCCTTCTGTGACTTGACACACCTCCATTCTATGACTTCACACACCTCCATTCTATGACTTCACACACCTCCATTCTTTAACTTCACACACTTCCAATGGTTGACTTCACAAACCTCCATTCCATGACTTCACACACCTCCATTCTATGACCTCACACACCTGCATTTTGACTTCACACACCTCCATTCTCTGACTTCTCACACCTCCATTCTATGACTTCACAAACCTCCATTCCTTGACTTCACACACCTCCATTCTATGACTTCACACACCTCTATTGTGACTTCACACAACTCCATTCTGTGATTTCACACACCTCCTTTCTGTGACTTCACACACCTCCATACTATGACTTCCACACACCTTCATTCTATGACTTCACACACCTCCATTCTATGACTTCACACACTTCCAATTTATGACTTCACACACCTCCATTCTATGACTTCACACACTTCCATTCTATGACTTCACACACCTGCATTCTGATTTCACACACCTCCATTTTCTGACTTCACACACCTCCATTCTATGACTTCACACACCTCCATTCTGTAACTTCACACGCTTCCAATGTTTGACTTCTCAAACCTCCATTCCATGACTTCATACACCTCAATTCTATGACTTCACACACATCCATTCTTTGACATCACACACCTCCATTTTGACTTCACGCACCTCCATTCTGTGACTTCACACACCCCCATTCTATGACTTCACACACCTCCATCTGTGAGTTCACACACCTCCATTCTATGAATTCACACTCCTCCATTCTATGAGTTCACACACCTTCATTCTGTGACTTCACACACCTCCATTCTATGACTTCACACACCTCCATTCTATGACTTCACACATCTGCATTCTGACTTCACACACCCCCATTCTATGACTTCACACACCTCCATTCTATGATTTCACACACCTCCATTCTATGACTTCACAGACCTCCATTCTCTGACTTCACACACCTCCTTTCTGAGTTCACACACATCCATTCTTTGACTTCACACACCTCCATTGTGACTTCATACACCTCCATTCTATGAGTTCACACACCCCCATTCTGACTTCACACACTTCCATTCTATGACTTCACACAGCTCCATTCTGACTTCACACACCTCCATTCTATGACTTCGCACACCTCTATTTTCACTTAACACAACTACATTCTGTGACTTCACACACCTCCATTCTATGATTCACACACCTCCATTCTGTGACTTCACACACCTCCATTCTATGCCTTTACACACCTCCATTCTGTGACTTCACACACCTCCATTCTATGACATCACACACCTCCATTCTGTGACTTCACACACCTCCATTCTATGACTTCACACACCTCCATTCTATGACTTCAGAAACTTACATTGTAACTTTACACACCTCCATTCTATTAGTTCACACACCTGCATTGTGTCTTCACCCACCTCCATTCTCTGACATCACACACCGCCATTCTGACTTCACACACCTCCATTCTGACTTCACACACCTCAATTCTGTGAATTCACACACCTCCATTCTATGATTTCACACACCTCCATTCTATGACTTCAAAGACCTCCATTCTATGACCTCACACACCTCCTTTCTGAGTTCTCGCACATCCATTCTGTGACTTCACTCACCTCCATTTTGACTTCATACACCTCCATTCTATGAGTTCACACACCTCCATTCTGACTTCACACACTTCCATTCTATGACTTCACACAGCTCCATTCTGACTTCACACACCTCCTTTCTATGACTTTGCACACCTCTATTCTGACTTCACACAACTGCATTCTGTGACTTCACACACCTCTATTCTATGATTTCACACACTTCCATTCTGTGACTTCACACACCTCCACTCTGTGACTTTACACACCTCCATTCTGTGATTTACACACAATCCATTCTATGACTTCACAAACCTCCATCCTTTGATTTCACACACCTCCATACTATGACTTCCACACACCTTCAATCTATGACTTCACAACCTCCATTCTATGACTTCACAGACTTCCAATCTACGACTTCACAAACCTCCATTCTATGACTTCACACACCTGCAATCTGACTTCACACACCTCCATTCTCTGACTTCACCCACCTCCATTCTATGACTTCACACACCTCCATTCTGTAACTTCACCCGCTTCCAATGTTTGACGTCACAAACCTCCATTCCATGACTTCATAAACCCCCATTCTATGACTTCACACACATCCATTCTTTGACCTCACACATCTCCATTTTGACTTCACACACCTCCATTCTGTGACTTCACACACCTGCATTTGTGACTTCACACACCACAATTTTGACTTCACACACGTCCATTCTTTGACTTCACACACCTCCATTTTGACTTCACACACCTCCATCTTGTGACTTCACACACCTCCATTCTATGACTTCACACACCTCCATTCTATGACTTCACACACCTACATTGTGACTTCACATATCTACGTTCTATCAGTTCACACACCTGCATTGTGACTTCACACACCTCCATTCTATGACTTCACACACCTCCATTTTGAATTCACACACCTCCATTCTGACTTCACACACGTCAATTCTGTGACTTCACACACCTCCATTCTATGATTTCCCACACCTCCATTCTTTGACTTCACACACCTCCATTCTATGACTTCACATACCTCCTTTCTGAGTTGACACACCTCCATTCTGTGACTTCACATACGTCCAATCTGACTTCACACACCTCCATTCTATGACTTCACACACCTCCATTCTGTGACCTCAAAAACCACCATTCTATGACTTCACACATCTCCATTGTGACTTCACACACCTCCATTCTATGAGTTCACAGAGCTCCATTCTGACTTCACACACCTCCATTCTATGACTTCGCACGCCTCTATTCTGACTTCACACCCCTCCATTCTGTGATTTCACATACCTCCCCTCTTTGACTTCACACACCTCCATTCTATGATTTCACAAACCTCCATTCTATGATTTCACACAGCTCCATTCTATGACTTCACACAACTCCTTTCTGAGTTCACACACCTCCATTCATTGACTTCACACACCTCCAATCTGACTTCACGCACCTCCATTCTATGACTCCACACACCTCCATTCTGTGATTTCAAAAACCACAGTTCTATGACTTCACACACCTCCATTGTGACTTCACATACCTCCATTCTAAGAGTTCACACACCTCCAATCTGACTTCACACACCTCCATTCTGTGAATTCCCACAGCTCCATTCTGACTTAACACACCTCCATTCTATGACTTCGCATACCTCTATTCTGACTTCATACACCTCCATTCTGTGACTTCACACACCTCCATTCTATGATTTCAAACACCTCCATTCTGTGACTTCACACACCTCAACTCTGTCACTTTACACACCTCCATTCTGTGACTTCTCACACCTCCATTCTGTGATTTCACACACCTCCATTCTCTGACTTCACACACCTCCATTTTGACTTCACATACCTCCATTCTATGACTTCACACACATCCATTCTTTGACCTCACACACCTCCATTTTGACTTCACACACCTCCATTCTGTGACTTGACACACCTGCATTTGTGACTTCACACACCACAATTGTGACTTCACACACGTCCATTCTTTGACTTCACACACCTCCATTTTGACTTCACACACCTCCATTTTGTGACTTCACACACCTCCATTCTATGACTTCACACACCTCCATTCTTTGACTTCACACACCTCCATTCTATGACTTCACATACCTCCTTTCTGAGTTCACACACCTCCATTCATTGACTTCACACACCTGCAATCTGACTTCACACACCTCCATTCTATGACTCCACACACCACCATTCTGTGATTTCAAAAACCACAATTCTATGACTTCACACACCTCCATTTTGACTTCACATACCTCCATTCTAAGAGTTCACACACCTCCAATCTGACTTCACACACCTCCATTCTATGAGTTCACACACCTCCATTCTGACTTCACACACCTCCACTCTGTGACTTTACACACCTCCATTCTGTGTCTTCACACACCTCCATCCTGTGATTTCACACACCTCCATTCTATGACTTCAAATACCTCCATTCTATGACTTCACACACCTCCATTCTATGCGTTCACACACCTCCATTCTATGACTTCACACACTTCCATTCTGTGACTAGACACACCTCCATTCTATGACTTTACACACCTCCATTCTATGACTTCACACATCTGCATTCTGACTTCACACACCTCCATTCTATGACTTCGCACACCTCCCTTCTCTGACTTCACACATCTCCATTCTGACTTCACACACCTCCAATCTATGACTTCAAACATCTCCCTTCTCTGATTTCACACACCTCCATTCTGTAACTTCACACACTTCCAATGTTTGACTTCACAAACCTCCATTCCATGACTTCATACACATCCATTCTATGACTTCACACAACTCCTTTCTTTGACTTCACAAAATTCCATTTTGATTTCACACACGTCCACTCTGTGACTTCAGACACCTCCATTTGTGACTGCACACATCACAATTTTGACTTCACACACCTCCATTCTGTGACTCACACACCTCCATTCTGAGTGAACACACCTCCATTTGTGACTTCACACACCTCCATTCTGACTTCACACACCTCCATTCTATGACTTCACACACTTCCATTCTATGACTTCACACACCTCCATTCTGTGACTTCACACACCTCCACTCTGATTTCACAAACTTCCATTCTGTGTCTTCACACACCTCCATTCTGTGACTTCACACACCTCGTTTTATGACTTCACACACCTCCATGCTGTGACCTCACACACCTCAAATCTGAGTTCACACCCCTCCATAGTGTGACTTCACACACCTCCATTCTGTGACTTCACACACCTCCATTCTATGACTTCAGAAACCTACATTGTGACTTCACACACTTCCATTCTATGAGTTCACACACCTGCATTGTGACTTCACCGACCTCCATTCTCTGACTTCACACACCTCCATTCTGACTTCACACACCTCAATTCTGTGACTTCACAAACCTCCATTCTATGATTTCACCCACCTCCATTCTATGACTTCACAGACCTCCATTCTCTGACTTCACACACCTCCTTTCTGAGTTCACACACATCCATTCTGTGACTTCACACACCTCCATTGTGACTTCATACACCTCCATTCTATGAGTTCACACACCCCCACTATGACTTCACACACTTCCATTCTATGACTTCACACAGCTCCATTCTGACTTCACACACCTCCATTCTATGACTTCGCACACCGCTATTTTGACTTCACACAACTGCATTCTGTGACTTCACACACTCCATTCTATGATTCACACACCTCCATTCTATGACTTCACACATCTCCATTCTATGCCTTTACACACCTCCATTCTGTGACTTCACACACCTCCATTATATGACATCACACACCTCCATTCTGTGACTTCACACATCTCCATTCTATGACTTCACACACCTCCATTCTATGACTTCAGAAACCTACATTGTAACTTTACACACCTCCATTCTATTAGTTCACACACCTGCATTGTGACTTCACCCACCTCCATTCTCTGACTTCACACACCTCCATTCTGACTTCACACACCTCCATTCTGACTTCACACACCTCAATTCTGTGAATTCACACACCTCCATTCTATTAGTTCACACACCTGCATTGTGACTTCACCCACCTCCACTTTATGACTTCACATACCTCCATTCTATGACTTCACACACCTCCATTCTGTAATTTCACACGCTTCCAATGTTTGACGTCACAAACCTCCATTCCATAACGTCATATACCACCATTCTATGACTTCACACACATCCATTCTTTGACCTTACACACCTCCATTTTGACTTCACACACCTCCATTCTGTGACTTCACACACCTGCATTTGTGACTTCACACACCACAATTGTGACTTCACACACGTCCATTCTTTGACTTCACACACCTCCATTTTGACTTCACACACCTCCATTTTGTGACTACACACACCTCCATTCTATGACTTCACACACCTCCATTCTATGACTTCACACACCTGCATTGTGACTTCAAACACCTACGTTCTATCAGTTCACACCCTGCATTGTGACTTCACACACCTCCATTCTATGACTTCTCACACCTCCATTCTGAATTCACACACCTCCATTCTGACTTCATACACGTCAATTCTGTGACTTCACACACCTCAATTCTATGATTTCCCACACCTCCATTCATTGACTTCACACACCTCCAATCTGACTTCACACACCTCCATTCTATGACTCCACACACCTCCATTCTGTGATTTCAAAAACCACAATTCAATGACTTCACACATCTCCATTGTGACTTCACATACCTCCATTCTAAGAGTTCACACACCTCCAATCTGACTTCACACACCTCCATTCTATGAATTCCCACAGCTCCATTCTGACTTAACACATCTCCATTCTACGACTTCGCATACCTCTATTCTGACTTCATACACCTCCATTCTGTGACTTCACACACCTCCATTCTACGACTTCAAACACCTCCATTCTGTGACTTCACACACCTCAACTCTGTCACTTTACACACCTCCATTCTGTGACTTCTCACACCTCCATTCTTTGATTTCACACACCTCCATTCTATGACTTCACACACCTCCATTCTTTGACTTCACACACCTCCATTCTGTGACATCACACACCTCCGTTGTGACTTCACACATCTCCGTTCTGTGACTTCACACACCTCCCTTCTGTGACTTGACACAACTCCATTTTATGACTTCACACACCACCATTCTATGACTTCACACACCTCCATAATGTAATTTCACACACTTCCAATGTTTGACTTCACAAACCTCCATTCTTTGACTTCACACACCTCCATTCTACGACCTCTCACACCTCCATTGTGACTTCACACATCTCCGTTCTGTGACTTCACACACCTCCCTTCTGTGACTTGCCACACCCCCATTCTATGACTTCACACACCTCCATTCTTTGACTTCCCACACCTCCATTTTGACATCACACACCTCCATTCTGTGACTTCACACACCTCCATTTGTGACTTCACACACCACAATTTTGACTTCACACACCTCCATTCTTTGACTTCACATACCTCCATTCTTTGACTTCACACACCTCCATTTTGACTTCACACTTCCATTCTGTGAATTCACACACCTCCATTCTGTGACTTCACACACCTCCATTGTTTGACTATACACAACTCCATTCTTTGACTTCACACACCTCCATTCCATGACATCACACACCTCCATTCTATGAGCCCACATACCTCCATTCTATGAGTTCACACACCTCAACTTTGACTTCACACACCGCCATTCAATGACTTCACACACCTTCATTCTTACTTCAGAAACATCCATTCTCTGACTTCACACACCTCCATTCTGTGACTTCAAAAATCACCATTCTATGACTTCACACCCCTCCATTTTGACTTCACACACATCCATTCAATGAGTTCACACACTTCCATTCTGACTTCACACACCTCCATTCTGTGACTTCACACACCTCCATTCTATGACTTCACACACCTCCATTCTGACTTCACACACTTCCATTTTGACTTCAAAGACCTCATTTCTGTGACTTCACACACCTCCATTCTATGATTTCACACACCTCCATCCTATGACTTCACACACCTCCATTCTATGACTTCACACACCTCCTTTCTGAGTTGACACACTTCCATTCTGTGACTTCACACACCTACAATCTGACCTCACACACCTCCATTCTATGACTTCACACACCTCGATTCTATGACTTCACACACTTCCATTCTTTGACTTCACACACCTCCATTCTATGAATTCACACACCTCCATTCTTTGACTTCACACACCTCCATTCTGTGACTTCCCACACCTCCATTCTGAGAATTCACACACCTCCACTCTGTGACTTTACACACCTCCACTCTGTGATTACACACACCTCCATTTTGTGATTTCACACACCTCCATTCTATGACTTCACACACCTCCATTCTTTGACTTCACACACCTCCATTCTATGAATTCACACACCTCCATTGTGACCTCACACAACTCTATTCTGTCACTTCACACACATGCCTTCTGTGACTTCACACACCTCCATTCTATGACTTCACACCTCCATTCTATGACTTCACATCTCCATTCTACGACTTCACACACCAACATTTATGACGTCACACACCTCCATTCTGTGACTTCACACACCTCCATTCTGACATCACACACCTACATTCTATGACTTCACACACTTCCATTCTGTGACCTCACACACCTCCATTCTGTGACTTCACTCACCTCCATTGTGAGTTCACACACCTCCATTCTGTGACTTCACACACCTTGATTCTGAGTTCACACAGCTCCATTCTCTGACTTCACACACCTCCAATATATGACTTCACACACCTCCATTTTGTGACTTTGCACACCTCCATTCTATGACTCACACACCTCCATTCTATGACTTCACACACCTTCATTGTGACTTCACACACACCTCCACTCTGTGACTTCACACACCTCCAATATATGACTTCACACACCTCCATTTTGTGACTTCACACACCTCCATTCTATGACTTCACACACCTCCATTCTATGACTTCACACACCTGCATTGTGACTTCACACACCTCCATTCTGTGACTCCACACATCTCCATTCTATGATTTCACACACCTCCATTATGTGACTTCACACACCTCCATTCTGAGTTCACACACCACCATTCTGTGACTTCACACACCTAAAATATATGACTTCACACACCTCCATTTTGTGACTTTGCACACCTCCATTCTATGACTTCACACACCTCCATTCTATGACTTCACACACCTACATTGTGACTTCACACACACCTCCATTCTGTGACTTCACACACCTCCATTCTATGACTTCACACACCTCCATTCTATGACCTCTCACACCTCCATTGTGACTTCACACATCTCCGTTCTGTGACTTCACACACCTCCCTTCTGTGATTTGACACACCTCCATTCTATGACTTCACACACCTCCATTTTGACATCACACACCTCCATTCTGTGACTTCACACACCTCCATTTGTGACTTCACACACCACAATTTTGACTTCACACACCTCCATTCTTTGACTTCACATACCTCCATTCTTTGACTTCACACACCTCCATTTTGACTTCACACTTCCATTCTGTGAATTCACACACCTCCATTCTGTGACGTCACACACCTCCATTGTTTGACTACACACAACTCCATTCTTTGACTTCACACACCTCCATTCCATGACATCACACACCTCCATTCTATGAGCTCACATACATCCATTCTATGAGTTCACACACCTCAATTTTGACTTCACACACATCCATTCAATGACTTCACACACCTTCATTCTTACTTCAGAAACATCCATTCTATGACTTCACACACCTCCATTCTGTGACTTCAAAAACCACCCTTCTATGACTTCACACTCCTCCATTTTGACTTCACACACATCCATTCAATGAGTTCACACACCTACATTCTGACTTCACACACCTCCATTCTATGACTTCGTACACCACTATTCTGACTTCACACACCTCCATCCTGTGACTTCACACACCTCCATTCTCTGACTTCACACACCTCCATTCTGAGACTTCACACACCTCCACTCTGTGACTTTACACACCTCCATTCTGTGTCTTCACACACCTCCATCCTGTGATTTCACAAACATCCATTCTATGACTTCACACACCTCCATTCTATGACTTCACACACCTCCATTCTATGACTTCACACACCTTCATTCTTTGACTTCACACACTTCTATTCTGTGACTAGACACACCTCCATTCTATGACTTCACACACCTCCATTCTATGACTTCACACATCTGCATTCTGACTTCACACACCTCCATTCTATGAATTCACACCTCCATTCTCTGAATTCACACATCTCCATTCTGACTTCACACACCTCCAATCTATGACTTCACACATCTCCCTTCTATGACTTCACACACCTCCATTCTGTAACTTCACACACTTCCAATGTTTGACTTCACAAACCTCCATTCCATGACTTCATACACATCCATTCTATGAATGCACACAACTCCTTTCTTTGACTTCACAAAATTCCATTTTGATTTCACACACGTCCACTCTGTGACTTCACACACCTCCATTTGTGACTTCACACATCACAATTTTGACTTCACACTCCTCCATTCTGTGACTTCACACACCTCCACTCTGAGTTAACACACCTCCATTTGTGACTTCACACACCTCCATTCTGACTTCACACACCTCCATTCTATGACTTCACACACTTCCATTCTATGACTTCACACACCTCCATTCTGTGACTTCACACACCTCCACTCTGAGTTCACACACCTCCATTCTGTGTCTTCACACACCTCCATTCTGTGACTTCACACACCTGGTTATATGACTTGACACACCTCCATTCTGTGACCTCACACACCTCAAATCTGAGTTCACAACCCTCCATAGTGTGACTTCACACACCTCCATTCTATGACTTCACACACCTCCATTCTATGCCTTTACACACCTCCATTCTGTGACTTCACACACCTCCATTCTATGACATCACACACCTCCATTCTGTGACTTCGCACACCTCCATTCTATGACTTCACACACCTCCATTCTATGACTTCAGAAACCTTCATTGTGACTTCACACACCTCCATTCTATGAGTTCACACACCTGCATTTTGACTTCACACACCTCCATTCTCTGACTTCACACACCTCCATTCTGACTTCACACACCTCCATTCTGACTTCACACACCTCAATTCTGTGACTTCACACACCTCCATTCTATGATTTCACATACCTCCATTCTATGACTTCACAGACCTCCATTCTATGACTTCACACACCTCCTTTCTGAGTTCACACACATCCATTCTGTGACTTCACACACCTCCATTGTGACTTCATACACCTCCATGCTGTGACTTCACACACCTCCATTCTATGACTTCACACACTTCCAATCTATGACTTCACAAACCTCCATTCTATGACTTCACACACCTGCAATCTGACTTCACACACCTCCATTATCTAACTTCACACATCTCCATTCTATGACTTCATACACCTCCATTCTATAACTTCACACGCTTCCAATGTTTGACTTCACAAACTTCCATTCCATGACTTCATACACCTCCATTCTATGACTTCACACACATCCATTCTTTGACCTCACACACCTCCATTTTGACTTCACACACCTCCATTCTGTGACTTCACACACCTGCATTTGTGACTTCACACACCACAATTTTGACTTCACACACGTCCATTCTTTGACTTCACACACCTCCATTTTGACTTCACACACTTCCATTTTGTGACTTCACACACCTCCATTCTGTGACTTCACACACCTACATTGTTTGACTTCACACACCTCCATTTTGACTTCACACACCTCCATTCTATGACTTCACACACCTTCATTCTTACTTCAGAAACATCCATTCTATAACTTCACAAACCTCCCTTCTGTGAATTCACACACCTCCATTCTTGGTTCACACACCTCCATTCTGTGACTTCACACACCTCCATTCTATGATTTCACACAACTCCATCTGTGACTTCACACACTTCCATTCTATGACTTCACACTCCCCCATTCTATGAGTTCACACTCCTCCATTCTATGACTTCACACACCTCCATTCTGACTTCACACACTTCCATTTTGACTTCAAAGACCTCATTTCTGTGACTTCACACACCTCCATTCTATGATTTCACACACCTCCATTCTATGACTTCCCACACCTCCATCCTATGACTTCACACACCTCCTTTCTGAGTTGACACACTTCCATTCTGTGACTTCACACACCTCCAATCTATGATTTCACTCACCTCCATTGTGAGTTCACACACCTCCATTCTCTGACTTCACACACCTTGATTCTCTGACTTCACACACCTCCATTCTACGATTTCACACACCTCCATTCTGTGACTTTACACATCTCCATTCTGTGATTTCACACATCTCCATTCTGTGACTTCACACACCTCCATTCTGAGTTCACACACCTCCATTCTGTGACTTCACACACCTCCAATATATGACTTCACACACCTCCATTTTGTGACTTTGCACACCTCCATTCTATGACTTCACACACCTCCATTCTATGACTTCACTCACCTACATTGTGACTTCACACACACCTCCATTCTGTGACTTCACACACCTCCAATGTATGACTTCACACACCTCCATTTTGTGACTTCACACTACTCCATTCTATGACTTCACACACCTCCATTCTATGACTCACACACCTGCATTATGACTTCACACACCTCCATTCTCTGACTTCACACACCTCCATTCTGTGACTTCACACACCTCAAATCTGACTTCACACTCCTCAGTTCTGTGACTTCACACACCTCCATTCTATGAATTCACATACCTCATTTCTGAGTTGACACACCTCCATTCTGTGACTTCACATACCTCCAATCTGACTTCACACACGTCCTTTCTATGACTTCACACACCTCCATTCTGTGACTTCAAAAACCACCATTCTATGACTTCACACATCTCCATTGTGACTTCACACACCTCCATTCTATGAGTTCACACAGCTCCATTCTGACTTCACACACCTCCATTCTACGACTTCGTACACCTCTATTCTGACTTCACACCCCTCCATTCTGTGACTTCACATACCTCCATTCTTTGACTTCTCTCCCCTCCATTCTGTGCCTTCACACACCACCACTCTGTGACTTTACACACCTCCATTCTGTGACTTCACACACCTCCCTTATGTGACTTCACACACCTCCATTCTATGACTTCACACACCTCCATTCTAAGTCTTCACACACCTCCATTCTATGACTTCACACACTTCCATTGTTTGACATCATACACCTCCATTTTTTGACTTCACACACCTCCGTTCCATGAATTCACACACCTCCATTCTATGAGTTCACACACCTCCATTCTATGACTTCACACACCTTCATTCTTACTTCAGCAACATCCATTCTATGACTTCAGACACCTACATTCTATGACTTCACACACCTTCATTCTTACTTCAGCAACATCCATTTTATGACTTCACACACCTCCATTCTATGACTTCTCAAACCTCCATTCTGTGATTTCACACACCTCCATTCTGGGTTCACACTCCTCCATTCTGTGACTGCACACACCTCCATTCTGACTTCACACACCTCCATTCTATGACTTCACACACTTCCATTCTATGACTTCACACACCTCCATTCTGTGATTTCACACACCTCCACTCTGAGTTCACACACCTCCATTCTGTGTCTTCACACACCTCCATTCTGTGACTTCACACACCTACTTTTATGACTTCACACACCTCCATTCTGTGACTTCACACACCACAAATCTGAGTTCACACACCTCCATACTGTGACTTCATAAACCTCTATTCTGTGACTTCACACACCTCCATTCTATGACTTCACACACCTCCATTCTATGCCTTCACACACCTCCATTCTGTGACTTCACACACCTCCATTCTATGACATCACACACCTCCATTCTGTGACTTCACACACCTCCATTCTATGACTTCACACACCTCCAATCTATGACTTCAGAAACCTACATTGTTACTTCACACTCCTCCATTCTATGAGTTCACACACCTGCATTGTGACTTCACACACCTCCATTATCTGACTTCACACACCTCCATTCTGACTTCACACACCTCCATTCTGACTTCACACACCTCAATTCTGTGACTTCACACACCTCCATTCTATGATTTCACACACCTCCATTCTATGACTTCACAGACCTCCATTCTATGACTTTACACACCTCCTTTCTGAGTTCACACACATCCATTCTGTGACTTCACACACCTCCATTGTGACTTCATACACTTCCATTCTATGAGTTCACACACCTCCATGCTGACTTCACACACTTCAATTCTATGACTTCACACAGCTACATTCACACTTCACACTCCTCCATTCTATGACTTCGCACACCTCTGTTCTGATTTCACACACCTGCATTCTGTGACTTCACACACCTCCATTCCATGACTTCACAAACCTCCATTCTGTGACTACACACACCTCCACTCTGTGACTCTACACACCTCCGTTCTGTGACTTCACACACTTCCATTCTGTGATTTCACACACAATCCATTCTATGACTTCACAAACCTCCCTTCTGTGAATTCACACACCTCCATTCTGTGACTTCACACACCTCCATTCTATGACTTCACACACTACGATCTGTGACTTCACACACCTCCATTCTATGACTTCACACTCCTCCGTTCTATGAGTTCACACACCTCCTTTCTGTGACTTCACACACCTCCATTCTATGACTTCACACACCTCTATTCTATGACTTCACACACCTCCATTCTGACTTCACATACTTCCATTTTGACTTCAAACACCTCATTTCTGTGACTTCACACACCTCCATTCTATGATTTCACACACCTCCACTGTATGACTTCACACACCTCCATTCTATGACTTCACACACCTCCCTTCTGAGTTGACACACTTCCATTCTCTGACTTCACACACCTCCAATCTGACCTCACACACCTCTATTCTATGACTTCACACACCAACATTTATGACGTCACACACCTCCTTTCTATGACTTCACACACCTCCATTCTATGACTTCACACACCTACATTCTATGACTTCACGCACTTCCATTCTATGACTTCACACACCTCCATTCTGTGACTTCACTCACCTCCATTCATTGACTTCACACACCTTGATTCTCTGACTTCACATACCTCCATTCTACGATTTCACACACCTCCATTCTGTGACTTCACAATCCTCCATTATATGACTTCACACACCTCCATTTTGTGACTTCACACACCTCCATTCTATGACTTCACACACCTCCATTCTATCACTTCACACACCTACATTGTGACTTCACAGAGCTATGTTCTATCAGTTCAAACACCTGCATTGTGACTTCACAAACCTCCATTGTCTGACTTCACACACCTCCATTCTGAATTCACACACCTCCATTCTGACTCCACACACCTCAATTCTGTGACTTCACACACCTCCATTCTATGAATTCACATACCTCATTTCTGAGTTGACACACCTCCATTCTGTGACTTCACATACCTCCAATCTGACTTCACACACCTCCATTCTATGACTTCACACACCTCCATTCTGTGACTTCAAAAACCACCATTCTATGACTTCGCACATCTCCATTGTGACTTCACACACCTCCATTCTCTGAGTTCACACAGCTCCATTCTGACTTCACACACCTCCATTCTATGACTTCGCAAACCTCTATTCTGACTTCACACCCCTCCATTCTGTGACTACACACACCTTAAATCTGAGTTCACACACCTCCATACTGTGACTTCACACACCTCCATTCTGTGACTTCACACACCTCCATTCTATAACTTCAAACACCTCCATTCTATGACTTCACACACCTCCATTTTATGCCTTCACACACCTCCATTCTGTGACTTCACACACCTCCATTCTATGACATCACACGCCTCCATTCTGTGACTTCACACACCTCCATTCTATGACTTCACACACCTCCATTCTATGACTTCAGAAACCTACATTGTTACTTCACACACCTCCATTCTGTGACTTCACACACCTCCATTGTTTGCCTTCACACACCTCCATTTTGACTACACACACCTCCATTCTATGTCTTCACACACCTTCATTCTTACTGCAGAAATCTCCTTTCTATGACTTCACAAACCTCCCTTCTGTGAATTCACACACCTCCATTCTGACTTCACACACCTCCATTCTGTGACTTCACACACCTCCATTCTATGACTTCACACACCTCCATTCTATGACTTCACACACCTCCATTCTGCCTTCACAGACTTCCATTTGACTTCAAACACCTCATTTCTGTGACTTCACACACCTCCATTCTAAGATTTCACACACCTCCATTCTATGACTTCAAACACCTCCATTCTATGAGTTCACACACCTTCATTCTTACTTCAGCAACATCCATTCTATGACTTCAGACACCTCCATTCTATGACTTCACACACCTTCATTCTTACTTCAGCAACATCCATTCCATGACTTCACACACCTCCATTCTATGACTTCACAAACCTCCATTCTGTGACTTCATACACCTCCATTCTGGGTTCACACTCCTCCATTCTGTGACTGCACACACCTCCATTCTGACTTCACACACCTCCATTCTATGACTTCACACACATCCATTCTATGACTTCACACACCTCCATTCTGTGACTTCACACACCTCCACTCTGAGTTCACACACCTCCATTCTGTGTCTTCACACACCTCCATTCTGTGACTTCACACACCTACTTTTATGACTTCACACACCTCCATTCTGTAACTTCACACACCACAAATCTGAGTTCACACACCTCCATACTGTGACTTCACAAACCTCTATTCTGTGACTTCACACACCTCCATTCTATGACTTCACATACCTCCATTCTATGCCTTCACACACCTCCATTCTGTGACTTCACACACCTCCATTCTATGACATCACACACCTCCATTCTGTGACTTCACACACCTCATTCTATGACTTCACACACCTCCAATCTATGACTTCAGAAACCTACATTGTTACTTCACACTCCTCCATTCTATGAGTTCACACACCTGCATTGTGACTTCACACACCTCCATTATCTGACTTCACACACCTCCATTCTGACTTCACACACCTCCATTCTGACTTCACACACCTCAATTCTGTGACTTCACACACCTCCATTCTATGATTTCACACACCTCCATTCTATGACTTCACAGACCTCCATTCTATGACTTTAAACACCTCCTTTCTGAGTTCACACACATCCATTCTATGACTTCACACACCTCCATTGTGACTTCATACACCTCCATTCTATGAGTTCACACACCTCCATGCTGACTTCACACACTTCACTTCTATGACTTCACACAGCTCCATTCTCACTTCACACTCCTCCATTCTATGACTTCACACCTCCATTCTCTGACTGCACACATCTCCATTCTGACTTCACAAACCTCCAATCTATGACTTCACACATCTCCCTTCTATGACTTCACACACCTCCATTCTGTAACTTCACACACTTCCAATGTTTGACTTCACAAACCTCCATTCCATGACTTCATACACATCCATTCTATGAATGCACACAACTCCTTTCTTTGACTTCACAAGATTCCATTTTGATTTCACACACCTCCACTCTGTGACTTCACACACCTCCATTTGTGACTTCACACATCACAATTTTGACTTCACACACCTCCATTCTGTGACTCACACACCTCCATTCTGAGTTAACACACCTCCATTTGTGAC
This sequence comes from Megascapheus bottae, assembly GCF_031878675.1. NCBI lineage: Eukaryota > Metazoa > Chordata > Mammalia > Rodentia > Geomyidae > Megascapheus > Megascapheus bottae. The sequence goes on from NW_028327691.1 coordinate 1,274,137, forward strand.
TTCACACACCTCCATTCTGACTTCACACACCTCCATTCTATGACTTCACACACTTCCATTCTATGACTTCACACACCTCCATTCTGTGACTTCACACACCTCCACTCTGAGTTCACAAACTTCCATTCTGTGTCTTCACACACATCCATTCTGTGACTTCACACACCTCATTTTATGACTTCACACACCTCCATTCTGTGATCTCACACACCTCAAATCTGAGTTCACACCCCTCCATAGTGTGACTTCACACACCTCCATTCTGTGACTTCACACACCTCCATTCTATGACTTCACACACCTCCATTCTATGCCTTTACACACCTCCATTCTGTGACTTCACACACCTCCATTCTATGACATCACACACCACCCTTCTGTGACTTCACACACCTCCATTCTATGACTTCAGAAACCTACATTATGACTTCACACACTTCCATTCTATGAGTTCACACACCTGCATTGTGACTTCACCGACCTCCATTCTCTGACTTCACACACCTCCATTCTGACTTCACACACCTCAATTCTGTGACTTCACACACCTCCATTCTATGATTTCACACACCTCCATTCTATGACTTCACAGACCTCCATTCTCTGACTTCACACACCTCCTTTCTGAGTTCACACACATCCATTCTGTGACTTCACACACCTCCATTGTGACTTCATACACCTCCATTCTATGAGTTCACACACCCCCATTCTGACTTCACACACTTCCATTCTATGACTTCACACAGCTCCATTCTGACTTCACACACCGCCATTCTATGACTTCGCACACCTCTATTTTGACTTCACACAACTGCATTCTGTGACTTCACACACCTCCATTCTATGATTTCCCACACCTCCATTCTTTGACTTCACACACCTCCATTCTATAACTTCACATACCTCCTTTCTGAGTTGACACACCTCCATTCTGTGACTTCACATACCTCCAATCTGACTTCACACACCTCCATTCTATGACTTCACACACCTCCATTCTGTGACTTCAAAAACCACCATTCTATGACTTCACACATCTCCATTGTGACTTCACACACCTCCATTCTATGAGTTCACATAGCTCCATTCTGACTTCACACACCTCCATTCTATGACTTCGCACGCCTCTATTCTGACTTCACACCCCTCCATTCTGTGATTTCACATACCTCCACTCTTTGACTTCACACACCTCCATTCTATGATTTCACAAACCTCCATTCTATGATTTCACACAGCTCCATTCTATGACTTCACACAACTCCTTTCTGAGTTCACACACCTCCATTCATTGACTTCACACACCTCCAATCTGACTTAACACACCTCCATTCTATGACTCCACACACCTCCGTTCTGTGATTTCAAAAACTACAATTCTATGACTTCACACACCTCCATTGTGACTTCACATACCTCCATTCTAAGAGTTCACACACCTCCAATCTGACTTCACACACCTCCATTCTATGAATTCCCACAGCTCCATTCTGACTTAACACACCTCCATTCTATGACTTCGCATACCTCTATTCTGACTTCATACACCTCCATTCTGTGACTTCACACACCTCCATTCTATGATTTCAAACACCTCCATTCTGTGACTTCACACACCTCAACTCTGTCACTTTACACACCTCTATTCTGTGACTTCTCACACCTCCATTCTGTGATTTCACACACCTCCATTCTATGACTTCACACACCTCCATTCTTTGACTTCACACACCTCCATTCTATGACTTCACACACCTCCATTGTGACTTCACACATCGCCGTTCTGTGACTTCACACACCTCCCTTCTGTGACTTGACACACCTCCTCTTTATGACTTCACATACCTCCATTCTATGACTTCGCACACCTGCCTTCTGTAATTTCACACACTTCCAATGTTTGACGTCACAAACCTCCATTCCATGACGTCATACACCTCCATTCTATGACTTCACACACATCCATTCTTTGACCTCACACACCTCCATTGTGACTTCACACATCTCCGTTCTGTGACTTCACACACCTCCCCTCTGTGACTTGACACACCTCCATTTTATGACTTCACACACCACCATTCTATGACTTCACACACCTCCATTCTGTAATTTCACACACTTCCAATGTTTGACTTCACAAACCTCCATTCTTTGACTTCACACACCTCCATTCTATGACCTCTCACACCTCCATTGTGACTTCACACATCTCCGTTCTGTGACTTCACACACCTCCCTTCTGTGACTTGACACACCTCCATTCTATGACTTCACACACCTCCATTCTTTGACTTCACACACCTCCATTTTGACATCACACACCTCCATTCTGTGACTTCACACACCTCCATTTGTGACTTCACACACCACAATTTTGACTTCACACACCTCCATTCTTTGACTTCACATACCTCCATTCTTTGACTTCACACACCTCCATTTTGACATCACACACCTCCATTCTGTGACTTCACACACCTCCATTTGTGACTTCACACACCACAATTTTGACTTCACACACCTCCATTCTTTGACTTCACATACCTCCATTCTTTGACTTCACACACCTCCATTTTGACTTCACACACTTCCATTCTGTGAATTCACACACCTCCATTTGTGACTTCACACACCACAATTTTGACTTCACACACCTCCATTCTTTGACTTCACATACCTCCATTCTATGAGTTCGCACACCTGCATTCTGTAATTTCACACGCTTCCAATGTTTGACGTCACAAACCTCCATTCCATGACGTCATACACCTCCATTCTATGACTTCACACACATCCATTCTTTGACCTCACACACCTCCATTGTGACTTCACACATCTCCGTTCTGTGACTTCACACACCTCCCTTCTGTGACTTGACACACCTCCATTCTATGACTTCACACACCTTGATTCTCTGACTTCACATACCTCCATTCTACGATTTCACACACCTCCATTCTGTGACTTCACACATCTCCATTCTATGATTTCACACACCTCCATTCTGTGACTTCACACACCTCTATTCTGAGTTAACACACCTCCATTCTGTGACTTCACAATCCTCCATTATATGACTTCACACACCTCCATTTTCTGACTTCACACACCTCCATTCTATGACTTCACACACCTCCATTCTATCACTTCACACACCTACATTGTGACTTCACACAGCTATGTTCTATCAGTTCACACACCTGCATTGTGACTTCACAAACCTCCATTGTTTGACTTCACACACCTCCATTCTGAATTCATACACCTCCATTCTATGACTTCACACACCTGCATTCTGTGACTTAAAAAACCAACATTCTATGACTTCAAACACCTCCATTCTATGACTTCACACACCTCCATTCTATGACTTCACACACCTCCATTCTATCACTTCACACACCTACATTGTGACTTCACACACCTACGTTCTATCAGTTCACACACCTGCATTGTGACTTCACAAACCTCCATTCTCTGACTTCACACACCTCCATTCTGAATTCACACACCTCCATTCTGACTTCACACACCTCAATTCTGTGACTTCACACACCTCCATTCTATGACTTCACATACCTCATTTCTGAGTTGACACACCTCCATTCTGTGACTTCACATACCTCCAATCTGACTTCACACACCTCCATTCTATGACTTCACACACCTCCATTCTGTGACTTCAACAACCACCATTCTATGACTTCGCACATCTCCATTGTGACTTCACACACCTCCATTCTATGAGTTCACACAGCTCCATTCTGACTTCACACACCTCCATTCTATGACTTCGCAAACCTCTATTCTGACTTCACACCCCTCCATTCTGTGACTTCACATACCTCCATTCTTTGACTTCACACCCCTCCACTCTGTGCCTTCACACACCTTAAATCTGAGTTCACACACTTCCATACTGTGACTTCACACACCTCCATTCTGGGACTTCACACACCTCCATTCTGTGACTTCACACACCTCCATTCTATGACTTCACACACCTCCATTTTATGCCTTCACACACCTCCATTCTGTGACTTCAACACCTCCATTCTATGACATCACACGCCTCCATTCTGTGACTTCACCCACCTCCATTCTATGACTTCACACACCTCCATTCTATGACTTCAGAAACCTACATTGTTACTTCACACACCTCCATTCTGTGACTTCACACACCTCCATTGTTTGACTTCAAACAACTCCATTTTGGTTACACACACCTCCATTCTATGTCTTCACATACCTTCATTCTTACTGCAGAAATCTCCATTCTATGACTTCACAAACCTCCCTTCTGTGAATTCACACACCACAATTCTGAGTTCACGCACCTCCATTCTGTGACTTCACACACCTCCATTCTATGACTTCACACACCTCCATTCTATGGCTTCACACACCTCCATTCTGCCTTCACAGACTTCCATTTGACTTCAAACACCTCATTTCTGTGACTACATACACCTCCATTCTATGATTTCACACACCTCCATTCTATGACATCAAACACCTCCATTCTATAACTTCACACACGTCCTTTCTGAGTTGACACACCTCCATTCTCTTACTTCACACCCCTCCAATCTGACTTCACACACCTCCATTCTATGACTTCACACACCTGCATTCTATGACTTCAAACACCAACATTCTATGACTTCAAACACCTCCATTCTATGACTTCACACACCTCCATTCTATCACTTCACACACCTCCATTCTATCACTTCACACACCTACATTGTGACTTCACACACCTACGTTCTATCAGTTCACACTCCTGCATTGTGACTTCACAAACCTCCATTCTCTGACTTCACACACCTCCATTCTGAATTCACACACCTCCATTTTGACTTCACACACCTCAATTCTGTGACTTCACACACCTCCATTCTATGACTTCACATACCTCATTTCTGAGTTGACACACCTCCATTCTGTGACTTCACATACCTCCTATCTGACTTCACACACCTCCATTCTATGACTTCACACACGTCCATTCTGTGACTTCAAAAAGCACCATTCTATGACTTCGCACATCTCCATTGTGACTTCACACACCTACATTCTATGAGTTCACAAAGCTCCTTTCTGATTTCACACACCTCCATTCTATGACTTCAGAAACCTACATTGTTACTTCACACACCTCCATTCTGTGACTTCACACACCTCCATTGTTCGCCTTCACACAAGTCCATTTTGGCTACACACACCTCCATTCTATGTCTTCACATACCTTCATTCTTACTGCAGAAATCTCCATTCTATGACTTCACAAACCTCCCTTCTGTGAATTCACACACCACAATTCTGAGTTCACACACCTCCATTCTGTGACTTCACGCACCTCCATTCTGTGACTTCCCACACCTCCATTCTATGACTTCACACACCTCCATTCTATGACTTCACACACCTCCATTCTGCCTTCACAGACTTCCATTTGACTTCAAATACCTCATTTCTGTGACTTCATACACCTCCATTCTATGATTTCACACACCTCCATTCTATGACATCAAACACCTCCATTCTATGACTTCACACACGTCCTTTCTGAGTTTACACACCTCCATTCTCTTACTTCACACCCCTCCAATCTGACTTCACACACCTCCATTCTATGACTTCACACACCTGCATTCTGTGACTTCAAAAACCAACATTCTATGACTTCAAACACCTCCATTCTATGACTTCACACACCTCCATTCTATCACTTCACACACCTCCATTCTATCACTTCACACAGCTACATTGTGACTTCACACACCTACGTTCTATCAGTTCACACACCTGCATTGTGACTTCACAAACCTCCATTCTCTGACTTCACACACCTCCATTCTGAATTCACACACCTCCATTTTGACTTCACACACCTCAATTCTGTGACTTCACACACCTCCATTCTATGACTTCACATACCTCATTTCTGAGTTGACACACCTCCATTCTGTGACTTCACATACCTCCAATCTGACTTCACACACCTCCATTCTATGACTTCACACACGTCCATTCTGTGACTTCAAAAACCACCATTCTATGACTTCGCACATCTCCATTGTGACTTCACACACCTCCATTCTATGAGTTCACACAGCTCCTTTCTGACTTTACACACCTCCATTCTATGACTTCGCAAACCTCTATTCTGACTTCACACCCCTCCATTCTGTGACTTCACATACCTCCATTCTTTGACTTCACACCCCTCCACTCTGTGCCTTCACACACCTTAAATCTGAGTTCACACACCTCCATACTGTGACTTCACACACCTCCATTCTGGGACTTCACACACCTCCATTCTATGACTTCACACACCTCCATTCTATGACTTCACACACCTCCATTTTATGCCTTCACACACCTCCATTCTGTAACTTCACACACCTCCATTCTATGACATCACACGCCTCCATTCTGTGACTTCACACACCTCCATTCTATGACTTCACACACCTCCATTCTATGACTTCAGAAACCTACATTGTTACTTCACACACCTCCATTCTGTGACTTCACACACCTTCATTGTTTGCCTTCACACAACTCCATTTTGGCTACACACACCTCCATTCTATGTCTTCACATACCTTCATTCTTACTGCTGAAATCTCCATTCTATGACTTCACAAACCTCCCTTCTGTGAATTCACACACCACCATTCTGAGTTCACACACCTCCATTTTGTGACTTCACGCACCTCCATTCTGTGACTTCACACACCTCCATTCTATGACTTCACACACCTCCATTCTATGACTTCACACACCCCCATTCTGCCTTCACAGACTTCCATTTGACTTCAAACACCTCATTTCTGTGACTTCACACACCTCCATTCTATGATTTCACACACCTCCATTCTATGACTTCAAACACCTCCATTCTATGACTTCACACACATCCTTTCTGAGTTGACACACCTCCATTCTCTTACTTCACACCCCTCCAATCTGACTTCACACACCTCCATTCTATGACTTCACACACCTGCATTCTGTGACTTCAAAAACCAACATTCTATGACTTCAAACACCTCCATTCTATGACTTCACACACCTCCATTCTATCACTTCACACACCTCCATTCTATCACTTCACACACCTACATTGTGACTTCACACACCTACGTTCTATCAGTTCACACTCCTGCATTGTGACTTCACAAACCTCCATTCTCTGACTTCACACACCTCCATTCTGAATTCACACACCTCCATTCTAATTTCACACACCTCAATTCTGTGATTTCACACACCTCCATTCTATGACTTCACATACCTCATTTCTGAGTTGACACACCTCCATTCTGTGACTTCACATACCTCCAATCTGACTTCACACACCTCCATTCTATGACTTCACACACCTCCATTCTGTGACTTCAAAAACCACCATTCTATGACATCACACATCTCCATTGTGACTTCACACACCTCCATTCTATGAGTTCACACAGCTCCATTCTGACTTCCCACACCTCCATTCTATGACTTCGCAAACCTCTATTCTGACTTCACACCCCTCCATTCTGTGACTTCACATACCTCCATTCTTTGACTTCACACCCCTCCACTCTGTGCCTTCACACACCTTAAATCTGAGTTCACACACCTCCATACTGTGACTTCACACACCTCCATTCTGGGACTTCACACACCTCCATTCTATGACTTCACACACCTCCATTCTATGACTTCACACACCTCCATTTTATGCCTTCACACACCTCCATTCTGTAACTTCACACACCTCCATTCTATGACATCACACGCCTCCATTCTGTGACTTCACACACCTCCATTCTATGACTTCACACACCTCCATTCTATGACTTCAGAAACCTACATTGTTACTTCACACACCTCCATTCTGTGACTTCACACACCTTCATTGTTTGCCTTCACACAACTCCATTTTGGCTACACACACCTCCATTCTATGTCTTCACATACCTTCATTCTTACTGCTGAAATCTCCATTCTATGACTTCACAAACCTCCCTTCTGTGAATTCACACACCACCATTCTGAGTTCACACACCTCCATTTTGTGACTTCACGCACCTCCATTCTGTGACTTCACACACCTCCATTCTATGACTTCACACACCTCCATTCTATGACTTCACACACCCCCATTCTGCCTTCACAGACTTCCATTTGACTTCAAACACCTCATTTCTGTGACTTCACACACCTCCATTCTATGATTTCACACACCTCCATTCTATGACTTCAAACACCTCCATTCTATGACTTCACACACATCCTTTCTGAGTTGACACACCTCCATTCTCTTACTTCACACCCCTCCAATCTGACTTCACACACCTCCATTCTATGACTTCACACACCTGCATTCTGTGACTTCAAAAACCAACATTCTATGACTTCAAACACCTCCATTCTATGACTTCACACACCTCCATTCTATCACTTCACACACCTCCATTCTATCACTTCACACACCTACATTGTGACTTCACACACCTACGTTCTATCAGTTCACACTCCTGCATTGTGACTTCACAAACCTCCATTCTCTGACTTCACACACCTCCATTCTGAATTCACACACCTCCATTCTAATTTCACACACCTCAATTCTGTGATTTCACACACCTCCATTCTATGACTTCACATACCTCATTTCTGAGTTGACACACCTCCATTCTGTGACTTCACATACCTCCAATCTGACTTCACACACCTCCATTCTATGACTTCACACACCTCCATTCTGTGACTTCAAAAACCACCATTCTATGACATCACACATCTCCATTGTGACTTCACACACCTCCATTCTATGAGTTCACACAGCTCCATTCTGACTTCCCACACCTCCATTCTATGACTTCGCAAACCTCTATTCTGACTTCACACCCCTCCATTCTGTGACTTCACATACCTCCATTCTTTGACTTCACACCCCTCCACTCTGTGCCTTCACACACCTTAAATCTGAGTTCACACACCTCCATACTGTGACTTCACACACCTCCTTTCTGGGACTTCACACACCTCCATTCTATGACTTCACACACCTCCATTCTATGACTTCACACACCTCCATTTTATGCCTTCACACACCTCCATTCTGTGACTTCACACACCTCCATTCTATGACATCACACGCCTCCATTCTGTGACTTCACACACCTCCATTCTATGACTTCACACACCTCCATTCTATGACTTCAGAAACCTACATTGTTACTTCACACACCTCCATTCTGTGACTTCACACACCTTCATTGTTTGCCTTCACACAACTCCATTTTGGCTACACACACCTCCATTCTATGTCTTCACATACCTTCATTCTTACTGCTGAAATCTCCATTCTATGACTTCACAAACCTCCCTTCTGTGAATTCACACACCACCATTCTGAGTTCACACACCTCCATTTTGTGACTTCACGCACCTCCATTCTGTGACTTCACACACCTCCATTCTATGACTTCACACACCTCCATTCTATGACTTCACACACCACGATTCTGCCTTCACAGACTTCCATTTGACTTCAAACACCTCATTTCTGTGACTTCACACACCTCCATTCTATGATTTCACACACCTCCATTCTATGACTTCAAACACCTCCATTCTATGACTTCACACACATCCTTTCTGAGTTGACACACCTCCATTCTCTTACTTCACACCCCTCCAATCTGACTTCACACACCTCCATTCTATGACTTCACACACCTGCATTCTGTGACTTCAAAAACCAACATTCTATGACTTCAAACACCTCCATTCTATGACTTCACACACCTCCATTCTATCACTTCACACACCTCCATTCTATCACTTCACACACCTACATTGTGACTTCACACACCTACGTTCTATCAGTTCACACTCCTGCATTGTGACTTCACAAACCTCCATTCTCTGAGTTCACACACCTCCATTCTGAATTCACACACCTCCATTCTAATTTCACACACCTCAATTCTGTGATTTCACACACCTCCATTCTATGACTTCACATACCTCATTTCTGAGTTGACACACCTCCATTCTGTGACTTCACATACCTCCAATCTGACTTCACACACCTCCATTCTATGACTTCACACACCTCCATTCTGTGACTTCAAAAACCACCATTCTATGACATCACACATCTCCATTGTGACTTCACACACCTCCATTCTATGAGTTCACACAGCTCCATTCTGACTTCCCACACCTCCATTCTATGACTTCGCAAACCTCTATTCTGACTTCACACCCCTCCATTCTGTGACTTCACATACCTCCATTCTTTGACTTCACACCCCTCCACTCTGTGCCTTCACACACCTTAAATCTGAGTTCACACACCTCCATACTGTGACTTCACACACCTCCTTTCTGGGACTTCACACACCTCCATTCTATGACTTCACACACCTCCATTCTATGACTTCACACACCTCCATTTTATGCCTTCACACACCTCCATTCTGTGACTTCACACACCTCCATTCTATGACATCACACGCCTCCATTCTGTGACTTCACACACCTCCATTCTATGACTTCACACACCTCCATTCTATGACTTCAGAAACCTACATTGTTACTTCACACACCTCCATTCTGTGACTTCACACACCTCCATTGTTTGCCTTCACACAACTCCATTTTGGCTACACACACCTCCATTCTATGTCTTCACATACCTTCATTCTTACTGCAGAAATCTCCATTCTATGACTTCACAAACCTCCCTTCTGTGAATTCACACACCACAATTCTGAGTTCACACACCTCCATTCTGTGACTCCACACACCTCCATTCTGTGACTTCACACACCTCCATTCTATGACTTCACACATCTCCATTCTATGACTTCACACACCTCCATTCTGCCTTCACAGACTTCCACTTGACTTCAAACACCTCATTTCTGTGACTTCACACACCTCCATTCTATGATTTCACACACCTCCATTCTATGACTTCAAACACCTCCATTCTATGACTTCACACACCTCCTTTCTGAGTTGACACACCTCCATTCTCTTACTTCACACCCCTCCAATCTGACTTCACACACCTCCATTCTATGACTTCACACACCTGCATTCTGTGACTTCAAAAACCAACATTCTATGACTTCAAACACCTCCATTCTATGACTTCACACACCTCCATTCTCAGACTTCACAAACCTCCACTCTGTGACTTTACACACCTCCAATCTGTGACTACACACACCTCCATTTTGTGATTGCACACACCGCCATTCTATGACTTCACACACATCCATTCTTTGACTTCACACACCTCCATTCTATGAATTCACACACCTCCATTGTGACCTCACACAACTCTATTCTGTGACTTCACACACCTGACTTCTGTGACTTCGCACACCTCCATTCTAAGACTTCACACACCTCCATTCTATGAGTTCACACCAACATACTATGACTTCACACACCAAAATTTATGACGTCACACACCTCCATTCTGTGACTTAACATACCTCCATTCTGACATCACACACCTCCATTCTATGACTTCACACACTTCCATTCTATGACTTCACACACCTCCATTCTGTGACTTCACTCACCTCCATTGTGAGTTCACCCACCTGCATTCTGTGACTTCACACACCTCCATTCTGTGAATTCACACACCTCGATGCTCTGACTTCACACACCTCTCTTCTGTGACTTCACACACCTCCGTTCCATGAATTCACACACCTCCATTCTATGAGTTCACACACCTCCATTCTTACTTCAGCAACATCCATTCTATGACTTCAGACACCTCCATTCTATGACTTCACACACTTTCATTATTACTTCAGCCACATCCATTCTGTGACTTCACACACCTCCCTTCTGTGACTTCACACACCTCCATTCTATGACTTCACACACCTCCATTCTAAGACTTCACACACCTCCATTCTATGACTTCACCCACTTCCATTCTATGACTTCACACACCTCCATTTTGTGACTTCACACACCTCCATTCTATGACTTCCCACAACTCCAATCTATGACTTCACACACGTGCATTCTGACTTCACACACCTCCATTCCATGACTTCATACACCTCCATTCTATGACTTCACACACCAACATTCTTTGACTTCACACACCTCCATTCTGTGACTTCACATATCTCCATTCTGACTTCACACACATCCATTCTATGAGTTCACACAGCTCCTTTCTAACTTCACACACCTCCATTCTATGACTTCGCACACCTCTATTCTGACTTCACACCCCTCCATTCTGTGACTTCACATACCTCCATTCTGTGACTTCACACACCTCAATTTTGACTTCACACACTTCCATTCTGTGACTTCACACATCTCCATTCTGTTACTTCATACACCTCCAATGTTTGATTTCACACACCTCCATTCTTGGATTTCACACACCTCCATTCCATGACTTCACACACCTCCATTCCATGAATTCACACACCTCCATTCTGAATTCCCACACCTCCATTCTGACTTCATACACCTCAATTCTGTGACTTCACACACCTCCATTCTATGATTTCCCACACCTCCATTCTTTGACTTCACACACCTCCATTCTGTGACTTCACATACCTCCAATCTGACTTCACACACCTCCATTCTATGACTTCACACACCTCCATTCTGTGACTTCAAAAACCAACATTCTATGACTTCACACATCTCCATTGTGACTTCACACACCTCCATTCTATGAGTTCACACAGCTCCTTTCTAACTTCACACACCTCCATTCTATGACTTCGCACACCTCTATTCTGACTTCACACCCCTCCATTCTGTGACTTCACATACCTCCATTCTTTGACTTCACACCCCTCAATTCTCTTCCTTCACACACCTCCACTCTGTGACTTTACACACCTCCATTCTGTAACTTCACACACCTCCCTTCTGTGAGTTCACACACGTCCATTCTATGAGTTCACACACCTCCATTCTTACTTCAGCAACATCCATTCTATGACTTCAGACACCTCCATTCTATGACTTCACACACCTTCATTCTTACTTCAGCAACATCCATTCTGTGAGTTCACACACCTCCCTTCTGTGACTTCACACACCTCCATTCTATGACTTCACACACCTAGATTCTATGACTTCACACCTCCATTCTATGGCTTCACACCTCCATTCTATGACTTCACACACCAACATTTATGACGTCACACACCTCCATTCTGTGACTTCACACACCTCCATTCTGACATCACACACCTACATTCTATGACTTCACACACTTCCATTCTATGACTTCACACACCTCCATTCTGTGACTTCACTCACCTCCATTGTGAGTTCACACACATCCATTCTGTGACTTCACACACCTCCATTCATTTACTTCACACACCTTGATTCTCTGACTTCACATACCTCCATTCTACGATTTCACACACCTCCATTCTGTGACTTCACACATCTCCATTCTATGACTTCACACACCTCCATTCTGTGACTTCACACACCTCCATTCTGAATTCACACAGCTCCTTTCTATGACTTCACACACCTCCTTCTGTGACTTCACACACCTCTAGTCTATGACTTCACACACCTCCATTGTGATTTCACACACCTCCCTTCTATGTGTTCACACACCTCCATTCTGACTTTACACACCTCAATTCTATCACTTCACACACCTCCCTTCTTACTTCACACACCTACATTCCATGACTTCACACACCTCCATTCTGAATTCACACACCTATATTCTGTGACTTCACACACCTCAATTTCTGACTTCACACACTTCCATTCTATGACTTCCACACCTCCATTCTGTAACTTCACATACCACCATTCTATGACTTCACACACCTCCATTGTGACTTCACATACCTCCATTCTATGAGTTCACACACCTCCATTCTGACTTCACACACCTCCATTCTATGACTTCACACACCTCCATTCTGACTTCACACACCTCTATTCTATGACTTAGCACACCTCAATTCTGATTTCACACACCTCCATTCTGTGACTTCAGACACCTCCATGACATGACTTTACATACCTCCATTCGATGACTTCACACACCTCCATTCTTTGACTTCACACACCTCCATTTTGACTTCACACACCTCCATTCTGTGACTTCACACAACTCCATTCTATGACATCACACGCTTCCATTCTGTGACTTCACACACCTCCATTCTATGACTTCACACACCTCCATTCTATGACCTCAGAAACCTACATTGTTACTTCACACACCTCCTATCTGTGACTTCACACACCTCCATTGCTTGCCTTCACACACCTCCAATTTGACTACACACACCTCCATTCTATGTCTTCACACACCTTCATTCTTACTGCAGAAATCTCCATTCTATGACTTCATAAACCTCCCTTCTGTGAATTCACACACCTCCATTCTGAGTTCACACACCTCCATTCTGTGACTTCACACACCTCCATTCTGTGACTTCACACACCTCCATTCTATGACTTCACCCACCTCCATTCTATGACTTCACACACCACCATTCTGCCTTCACAGACTTCCATTTGACTTCAAACACCTCATTTCTGTGACTTCACAGACCTCCATTCTATGATTTCACACACCTCCATTCTATGACTTCAAACACCTCCATTCTATGACTTCACACACCTCCATTCTATCACTTCACACACCTACATTGTGACTTCCCACACCTACGTTCTATCAGTTCACACACCTGCATTGTGACTTCACAAACCTCCATTCTCTGACTTCACACACCTCCATTCTGAATTCACACACCTCCATTCTGACTTCACACACCTCAATTCTGTGACTTCACACACCTCCATTCTATGACTTCACATACCTCATTTCTGAGTTGACACACCTCCATTCTGTGACTTCACATACCTCCAATTTGACTTCACACACCTCCATTCTATGACTTCACACACCTCCATTCTGTGACTTCAAAAACCACCATTCTATGACTTCGCACATCTCCATTGTGACTTCACACACCTCCATTCTATGAGTTCACACAGCTCCATTCTGACTTCACACACCTCCATTCCATGACTTCGCAAACCTCTATTCTGACTTCACACCCCTCCATTCTGTGACTTCACATAACTCCATTCTTTGACTTCACACCCCTCCACTCTGTGCCTTCACACACCTTAAATCTGAGTTCACACACCTCCATACTGTGACTTCACACACCTCCATTCTGGGACTTCACACACCTCCATTCTATGACTTCACACACCTCCATTCTATGACTTCACACACCTCCATTTTATGCCTTCACACACCTCCATTCTGTAACTTCACACACCTCCATTCTATGACATCACACGCCTCCATTCTGTGACTTCACACACCTCCATTCTATGACTTCACACACATCCATTCTTTGACTTCACACACCTCCATTCTATGAATTCACACACCTCCATTGTGACCTAACACAACTCTATTCTGTGGCTTCACAGATCTGACTTCTGTGACTTCACACACCTCCATTCTATGACTTCACACTCCTCCATTCTATGACTTCACACCAACATACTATGACTTCACACACCAAAATTTATGACGTCACACACCTCCATTTTGTGACTTCACACACCTCCATTCTGACATCACACACCTCCATTCTATGACTTCACACACTTCCATTCTATTACTTCACACACCTACATTCTGTGACTTCACTCACCTCCATTGTGAGTTCACACATCTCAGTTCTGTGACTTCACACACCTCCATTCTGTGACTTCACACCCTTCGATTCTCTGACTTCACACACCTCCATTCTACGATTTCACACACCTCCATTCTGTGACTTCACACATCTCCATTCTGTGACTTCACACACCTCCATTCTGTGACTTCACACACCTCCATTCTGAGTTCACACACCTCCATTCTGTGACTTCACACACCTACATTATATGACTTCACACACCTCCATATTGTGACTTCACACACCTCCATTCTATGACTTCACACACCTCCATTCTATGACTTCACACACCTACATTGTGACTTCACACACCTACGTTCTATCAGTTCACACACCTGCATTGTGACTTCACACACCTCCATTCTGACTTCACACATCTCAATTCTGTGACATCACACACTTCCATTCTATGATTTCCCACACCGCCATTCTTTCAATTCACACACCTCCATTCTATGACTTCACATACCTCCTTTCTGTGTTGACACCCCTCCATTCTGTAACTTCCCATACCTCCAATCTGACTTCACACACCTCCATTCTATGACTTCACACACCTCCATTCTGTGACTTCAAAAACCACCATTCTATGACTTTACCCATCTCCATTGTGACTTCACACACCTCCGTTCTATGAGTTAACACAGCTCCATTCTGACTTCACACACCTCCATTCTATGACTTCGCACACCTCTATTCTGACTTCACACCCCTCCATTCTGTGACTTCACATACCTCCATTCTTTGACTTCACACCCCTCCATTCTGTGCCTTCACACACCTCCACTCTGTGAGTTTTCACATCTCCATTCTGTGACTTCACACACCTCCTTTCTGTGACTTCACACACCTCCATTCTATGACTTCACACACCTCCATTCTAAGACTTCACACACCTCCATTCTATGACTTCACACACCAATATTCTTTGACTTCACACCTCCATTCTGTGACTTCACACATCTTCATTCTGACTTCACACACATCCATTCTATGACTTCACAAATCTCCATTCTATGACTTCACAAACCTCCATTCCATGACTTCATACACCTCCATTCTATGACTTCACACCCCTCCTTTCTTTGATTTCACACACCTCCATTTTGACTTCACACACCACAATTCTATGACTCACACACCTTCATTTGTGACTTCACACTTTACAATTTTGACTTCACACACCTCCATTCTGTGACTTCACACACCTCCATTCTATGACTTCACACCCCTCCTTTCTTTGATTTCACAGACCTCCATTTTGACTTCACACACCACAATTCTATGACTTCACACACCTTCATTTGTGACTTCACACATTACAATTTTGACTTCACACACCTCCATTCTGTGACTTCACACACCTCCATTCTGTGATTTCACACACCTTAATTTTGATTTCACACACTTCCATTCTGTGACTTCACACACCTCCATTCTGTGATTTCACACACACGCCATTGTTTGATTTCGCACTCCTCTATTCTTGGATTTCACACACCTCCATTCCATGACTTCACACATCTCCATTCTATGAGGTCACACATCTCTATTCTATGAGTTCACACACCTCCAGTTTGACTTCACACACCTCCATTCTATGACTTCACACACCTTCATTCTTACTTCACAAACATCCATTCTATGACTTCACACACCCCCATTCTGTGACTTCACAAACCTCCATTCTGTGACTTCACACACCTCCATTCTGAATTCACACAGCTCCTTTCTATGACTTCACACACCTCCTTCTGTGACTTCACACACCTCTATTCTATGACTTCACACACCTCCATTGTGATTTCACACACCTCCCTTCTATGTGTTCACACACCTCCATTCTGACTTTACACACCTCAATTCTATCACTTCACACACCTCCATTCTGACTTCACACACCTCCATTCTGTGACTTCGCACACCTCCATTCTATGATTTCACACACCTCCATTCCATGACTTCACACACCTCCATTCTATGACTTCACACACCTCCATTTTGAATTCACACACCTATATTCTGTGACTTCACACACCTCAATTTCTGACTTCACACACCTCCATTCTATGACTTCCCCACCTCCATTCGGTAACTTCACATAACACCATTCTATGACTTCACACACCTCCATAGTGACTTCACATACCTCCATTCTATGAGTTCACACACCTCCATTCTGACTTCACACACCTCCGTTCTATGAGTTCACACACCTCCATTCTGACTTCACACACCTCCATTCTATGACTTAGCACACCTCAATTCTGATTTCACACAACTCCATTCTGTGACTTCACACACCTCCATGACATGACTTTACATACCTCCATTCGATGACTTCACACACCTCCATTCTTTGACTTCACACACCTCCATTTTGACTTCACACACCTCCATTCTGTGACTTTACACACGTCCATTTGTGACTTCACACACCACCTTTTTGAATTCACACACCTTCATTCTGTGACTTCACACACCTCCATTTTGTGACTTCACACACCTCCGTTTTGACTTCACACACATCCATTCTGTGACTTCACACACCTCCATTGTTTGACTTCACACACCTCTATTGGTTGACTTCACACACCTCCATTCTTTGACTTCACACACCTCCATTCCATGACTTCACAACCTCCATTCTATGAGTTCACACACCTTCATTCTATGAGATCACAAACTCCATTTTTACTTCCCACACCTGCATTCTATGACTTCACACACCTCCATTCTGTGAATGCAAAAACCCCCATTCTATGACTTCACACACCTCCATTGTGACTTCACACACCTACATTCTATGAGTTCACACACCTCCATTCTGACTTCACACACCTCAATTCTAAGACTTCACACAGTTCCATTCTGACTCCACACACCTACATTCTATGACTTCGCACACCTCTATTCTGACTTCACACACCTCCATTCTTTGACTTCACACACCTCCATTGTGACTTCACACAACTCGATTCTGTGACTTCACACACCTCCCTTTTGTGACTTCACACACCTCCATTCTATGACTTCACACACCTCCATTCTATGACTTCCCACACCTCCATTCTCTGACTTCACACACTTCCAATCTATGACTTCACACACCTGCATTCTGACTTCACACACCTCCATTCTATGACTTCATACACCTCCATTCTATGACTTCACACACCAACATTCTATGACTTCACACACCTCCATTATGTGACTTCACACATCTCCATTCTGACTTCACACTCCTCCATTCTATGACTTCACACACCTCCATTCTATGACTTCACACACCTCCATTCTGTAACTTCACACACTTCCAATGATTGACTTCACAAACCTCTATTCCATGAGTTCATACACCTCCATTCTATGTCTTCACACACCTCCATTCTATGACTTCACACACCTCCATTCTATGACTTCACACACCTGCATTCTGACTTCACACACCTCCATTCTCTGACTTCACACACCTCCATTCGATGACTTCACACACCTCCATTCTTTAACTTCACACACTTCCAATGTTTGACTTCACAAACCTCCATTCCATGACTTCATACACCTCCATTCTATGACTTCAAACACATCCATTCTTTGACTTCACACACCTCCATTTTGACTTCACACACCTCCATTCTGTGACTTCACACACCTCCATTTGTGACTTCACACACCAAAATTTTGACTTCACACACGTCCATGATTTGACTTCACACACCTCCATTCTCTGACTTCACACACCTCCATTTTGACTTCACACACTTCCATTCTCTGACTTCACACACCTCCATTCTGTGACTTCACCCACCTCCATTGTTTGACTTCACACACCTGCATTTTGACTTCACACACCTCAATTTTATGGCTTCACACACCTTCATTCTTACTTCAGAAACATCCATTCTATGACTTCACAAACCTCCCTTCTGTGAATTCACACACGTCCATTCTGAGTTCACACACCTCCATTCTGTGACTTCACACACCTCCATTCTGTAACTTCACACACCTCCATTCTATGACTTCACACACCTCCATCTGTGACTTCACACACCTCCATTCCATAACTTCACACACCTACATTCTGACTTCACACACTTCCATTTTGACTTCAAACACCTCTGTGACTTCACAAACCTCCATTCTATGATTTTCACACACTTCCAATCTATGACTTCACACACCTCCATTCTATGACTTCACACACCTCCTTTCTGAGTTGACACACCTCCATCCTGTTACTTCACACACCTCCAATCTGACTTCACACACCTCCATTCTATGACTTCACACACCTCCATTCTGTGACTTCAAAAACCAACATTCTCTGACTTCAAACACCTCAATTCGATGACTTCACACACCTCCATTCTATGACTTCACACACCTCCTTTCTGAGTTGACACACCTCCATTCTGTTACATCACACACCTCCAATCTGACTTCACACACCTCCAATCTGTGACTTTAGACACCTCCACTCTGTGACTACACACAAATCTATTCTGTGATTTCACACACCTCCATTCTATGACTTCACACACTTCCATTATATGACTTCACACACCTCGATTCTGTGACGTCACACACCTCCATTCTATGACTTCACACATCTCCATTCTATGACTTCAGACACCTCCATTGTGTGTTCACACACCTCCATTCTGTGACCTCACACACCTCCATTCTATGATTTCACACAGCTCCATTCTGTGACTTCACACATCTCCATTTTATGACTTCACACACCTGCATTCTATGACTTCACACACCTCCATCCTTTGACTTCACACACCTCCATTCTATGACTTCACACACCTCCATTTTGTGACTTCACACACCTCCATTCTATGACTTCACACACCTCCATTCTGTGACTTCACACATCTCCATTCTATGACTTCACACACCTCCATTCTGTGACTTCACTCACCTCCATTGTGTGTTCACACACCTCCATTCTGTGACCTCACACACCTCCATTCTGTGACTTCACACACCTCGATTCTCTGACTTCACACACCTCCATTCTAGGATTTCACACAACTCCATTCTGTGCCTTCACACATCTCCATTCTCTGACTTCACACACCTCCATTTTATGACTTCCCACATCTCCATTCTGAGTTCACACACCTCCATTCTATGACTTCACTCACCTCCATTCTGTGACTCAAACACCTCCATTCTATGACTTCACACACCTCCATTTTTTTTTACACACCTACATTCTATGGCTTTACACACCTCCATTCTATGACTTCACACACCTCCATTCTCTGAGTTCACACACCTGCATTGTGACTTCACACACTTCCATTCTATGATTTTACACACCTCCATTCTGACTTCACACACCTCAATCTGTGACTTCACAAACCTCCATTCTATGATTTCACACACCTCCATTCTATGACTTCACACTCCTCCATTCTCTGACTTCACACACCTCCATTTTGACTTCACACACTTCCATTCTGTGACTTCACACACCTCCATTCTGTGACTTCACCCACCTCCATTGTTTGACTTCACACACCTGCATTTGGACTTCACACACCTCCATTCTATGACTTCACACACCTTCATTCTTACTTCAGAAACATCCATTCTATGAATACACAAACCTACCTTCTGTGAATTCACACACCTCCATTCTGAGTTCACACACCTCCATTCTGTGACTTCACACACCTCCATTCTGTGACTACACACACCTCCATTCTATGATTTCACACACCTCCATCCGTGACTTCACACACCTCCATTCTGACTTCACACTCCTCCATTCTATGAGTTCACACACCTCCATTCTGTGACTTCACACACCTCCATTCTATAACTTCACACACCTCCATTCAATGACTTCACACACCTCCATTCTGTGTCTTCAAAACCAACATTCTATGACTTCAAACACCTCCATTCTATGACTTCACACACCTCCATTCTGAGACTTCACACACCTCCACTCTGTGACTTTGCACACCTACACTCAGTGACTACACACAAATCCATTCTGTAATTTCACACACCTACATTCTATGACTTCACACACCTCCATTCTTTGACTTTACACACCTCCATTCTATGAATTCACACACCTCCAATGTGACTTCACACAACTCTATTCTGTGACTTCACACACCTGCCTTATGTGACTTCACACACCTCCATTCTATGACTTCACACACCTCCATTCTATGACTTCACACCTCCATTCTATGACTTCACACACCAACATTTATGACGTCACATACCTCCATTCTGTGACTTCACACATCTCCATTCTGTGACTTCACACACCTGCCTTATGTGACTTCACACACTACCATTCTATGACTTCACACACCTCCATTCTGTGACTTCACTCACATCCATTGTGAGTTCACACACCTCTATTCTGTGACTTCTCACACCTCCATTCTGTGACTTCACACACCTCGATTCTGTGACTTCACACAACTCCATTCTACGATTTCACACACCTCCATTCTGTGACTTCACACATCTCCATTCTGTGACTTCACACACCTCCATTCTGAGTTCACACATCTCCATTCTATGACTTCACACACCTCCATTATATGACTTTACACACCTCCATTTTGTGACTTCACACACCTCCATTCTATGACTTCACACACCTCCATTCTATGACTACACACACCTACATTGTGACTTCACACACCTACGTTCTATCAGTTCACACACCTGCATTGTGACTTCACACACCTTCAGTCTCTGACTTCACACAGCTCGATTCTGAATACGTACACCTCCATTCTGACTTCACACACCTCAGTGCTGTCACTTCACACACCTCCATTCTATGATTTCCCACACCTCCATTCTTTGACTTCATACACCTCCATTCTATGACTTCACATACCTCCTTTCTGAGTTGACACACCTCCATTCTGTGACTTCACATACCTCCAATCTGATTTCACACACCTCCATTCTATGACTTCACACACCTCCACTCTGTGACTTCAAAAACCACCATTCTATGACTTCACACATCTCCATTTTGACTTCACACACCTCCATTGTATGAGTTCACACAGCTCCATTCTGACTTCACACACCTCCATTCTACGACTTCACACACCTCCATTCTGTGACTTCACTCACTTCCATTGTGTGTTCACACGCCTCCATTCTGTGACCTCACACACCTCCATTCTGTGACTTCACACACCTCGATTCTCTGACTTCACACACCTCCATTCTATGATTTCACACACCTCCATTCTGTGCCTTCACACATCTCCATTCTATGACTTCACACACCTCCATTCTGTGACTTCATACACCTCCATTCTGTAACTTCACACACCTCCAATATATGACTCCACACACCTCCATTCTATGACTTCACACACCTCTATTCTATGACTTCACACACCTCCATTTTGTGACTCAAACACCTCCATTCTATGACTTCACACACCTCAATTTTTTGACTTTACACACCTACATTCTATGACTTCACTCACCTACATTGTGACTTCACACACCTCCATTCTCTGAGTTCACACACCTGCATTGTGACTTCACACACCTCCATTCTATGACTTTACACACCTCCATTCTGACTTCACACACCTCCATTCTGACTTCACACACCTCAGTCTGTGACTTCACAAACTTCCATTGTATGAATTCACACACCTCCATTCTATGACTTCACACACCTCCATTCTATGACTTCATACACCTCCATTGTATGACTTCACACACCAATATTCTATGACATCACACACCTCCATTCTGTGCCTTCACACATCTCCATTCTGACTTGACACACCTCCATTCTATGACTTCACACACTTCCATTCTCTGACTTCACACACCTCCATTCTCTGACTTCACACACCTCCATTTTGACTTCACACACTTCCAATCTGTGGCTTCACACACCTCCATTCTGTGATTTAACCCACCTCCATTGTTTGACTTCACACACCTGCATTTTGACTTCACACACCTCCATTCTATGACTTCACACACCTTCATTCTTACTTCAGAAACATCCATTCTATGAATACACGAACCTACCTTCTGTGAATTCACACATCCTTCATTCTGAGTCCACACACCTCCATTCTGTGGACTTCACACACCTCCATTCTGTGACATTCACACACCTCCATTCTATGATTTCACACACCTCCATCTGTGACTTCACACACCTCCATTCTATGACTTCACACTCCTCCATTCGATGAGTTCACACACCTCCATTCTATGACTTCACACACCTCCATTCTGACATCACACACCTCCATCTATGACTTCACACACTTCCATTCTATGACTTCACACACCTCCATTCTGTGACTTCACTCACATCCATTGTGAGTTCACACACCTCCATTCTGTGACTTCTCACACCTCCATTCTGTGACTTCACACACACCTCGATTCTGTGACTTCACACACCTCCATTCTACGATTTCCCACACCTCCATTCTGTAACTTCACACACCTCCATTCTGTGACTTCACACAGCCTCCATTCTGAGTTCACACATCTCCATTCTATGACTCACACACCTCCATTATATGACTACATACACCTCCATTTTGTGACTTCACAAACCTCCATTCTTGACTTCACACACCTCCATTCTATGACTTCACACACCTACATTGTGACTTCACACACCTACGTTCTATCATTTCACACACCTGCATTGTGACTTCACACACCTTCAGTCTCTGACTTCACACAGCTCCATTCTGAATACATACACCTCCATTCTGACTTCACACACCTCAGTGCTGTCACTTCACACACCTCCATTCTATGATTTCCCACACCTCCATTGTTTGACTTCATTACACCTCCATTCTATGACTTCTACATACCTCCTTTCTGAGTTGACACACCTCCATTCTGTGACTTCACATACCTCCAATCTGACTTCACACACCTCCATTCTATGACTTCACACACCTCCATTCTGTGACTTCAAAAACCACCATTCTATGAACTTCACACATCTCCATTTTGACTATCACACACCTCCATTCTATGAGTTCACACAGCTCCATTCTGACTTCACACACCTCCATTCTACGACTTCACACACCTCCATTCTTTGACTTCACTCACTTCCATTGTGTGTTTCACACACCTCCATTCTATGACCTCACACACCTCCATTCTGTGACTTCACACACCTCGATTCTCTGACTTCACACACCTCCATTCTATGATTTCACACACCTCCATTCTGTGGCCTTCACACATCTCCATTCTATGACTTCACACACCCTCCATTCTATGACTTCATACACCTCCATTCTGTAATTTCACACACATCCACAATCATATGACTCCACACACCTCCATTCTATGACTTAACACACCTCTATTCTATGACTTCACACACCTCCATTCTGTGATTCAAACACCTCCATTCTGATTTCACACACCTCAATTTTTTTGAATTTACACACCTACATTCTATGACTTCACTCCACCTACATTGTGACCTTCACCACACCTCCATTCTCTGAGTTCACACACCTGCCTTGTGACTTCACACACCTCCATTCTATGACGTCACACACTCCATTCTGACTTCACACACCTCCATTCTGACTTCACACACCTCATTCTGTGACTTCACAAACTTCCATTCTATGATTTCACACACCTCCATTCTATGACTTCATACACCTCCATTGTATGACTTCACACACAACATTCTATGACTTCACACACCTCCATTCTGTGCCTTCACACATCTCCATTCTGACTTGACACACCTTCATTCTATGAACTTCACACACTTCCATTCTCTGACTTCACCCACCTCCATTCTCTGACTTCACACACCTCCATTTTGTCTTCACACACTTCCATTCTGTGACTTCACACACCTCCATTCTGTGATTTAACCCACCTCCATTGTTTGATTTTCACACACCTGCATTTTTGACTTCACACACCTCCATTCTATGACTTCACACACCTCCATTTTGAATTCACACACCTATATTCTGTGACTTCACACAACACCCTCAATTTCTGACTTCACACACTCCATTCTATGACTTCCCCACCTCATTCGGTAACTTCACATAACACCATTCTATGACTTCACACACCTCCATAAGTGACTTCACATACCTCCATTCTATGAGTTCACACACCTCCATTCTGACTTCAACACACCTCCGTTCTATGAGTTCACACACCTCCATTCTGACTTCACACACCTCCATTCTATGACTTAGCACACACTCAATTCTGATTTCACACAACTCCAATTCTGTGACTTCACACACCTCCATGACATGACTTTACATACCTCCATTCGATGACTTCACACACCTCCATTCTTTGACTTCACACACCTCCATTTTGACTTCACACACCTCCATTCTGTGACTTTACACACGTCCATTTGTGACTTCACACACCACCTTTTTGAATTCACACACCTTCATTCTGTGACTTCATCACACCTCCATTTTGTGTGACTTCACACGACCTCCGTTTTGAACTTCACACACATCCACTCTCTGTGACTTCACACACCTCCAATTGTTTGACTTCACACTACACTCTATTGGTTGACTTCACACACTCCATTCTTTGACTTCACACACCTCCATTCCATGACTTCACAACCTCCATTCTATGAGTTCACACACCTGTCATTCTATGAGATCACAAACTCCATTTTTTACTTCCCACACCTGCATTTCTGATGACTTCACACACCTCATTCTGTGAATGCAAAAACCCCATTCTATGACTTCACACACCTCCATTTGTGAACTTCACAACACCTACATTCTATGAGTTCACACACCTCCATTCTGACTTCACACACCTCAATTCTAAGACTTCACACAGTTCCATTCTGACTCCACACACCTACATTCTATGACTTCGCACACCTCTATTCTGACTTCACACAACCTCCATTCTTTGACTTCACACACCTCCATTGTGACTTCACACAACTCGATTCTGTGACTTCTCACACCTCCCTTTTGTGATCTTCACACACCTCCATTCTATGACTTCACACACCTCCATTCTATGACTTCACCACACCTCCATTCTCTGACTTCACACACTTCCAATCTATGACTTCACACACCTGCATTCTGACTTCGACACACCTCCATTCTATGACTTCATACACCTCCATTCTATGACTTCACACACCAACATTCTATGACTTCACACACCTCCATTATGTGACTTCACACATCTCTCATTCTGACTTCACACTCCTCCATTCCTATGACTTCACACACCTCCATTCTATGACTTCACGACACCTCCATTCTGTAACTTCACACACTTCCAATGATTGACTTCACAAACCTCTATTCCATGAGTTCATACACCTCCATTCTATGTCTTTCACACTCCTCCATTCTATGACTTCACACACCTCCATTCTATGACTTCACACACCTGCATTCTGACTTCACACACCTCCATTCCTCTGACTTCACACACCTCCATTCGATGACTTCACACACCTCCATTCTTTAACTTCACACACTTCCAATGTTTGACTTCACAAACCTCCATTCCATGACTTCATACATCCACCTCATTCTATGCCTTCAAACACATCCATTCTTTGACTTCACACACCTCCATTTTGACTTCACACACCTCCATTCTGTGACTTCACACACCTCCATTTGTGACTTCACAACACCAAAATTTTGACTTCACACACGTCCATGATTGACTTCACACACCTCCATTCTCTGACTTCACACACCTCCATTTTTGACTTCACACACTTCCATTCTCTGACTTCACACACCTCCATTCTGTGACTTCACCCACCTCCATTGTTGACTTCACACACCTGCATTTTGACTTCACACACCTCAATTTTATGGCTTTCACACACCTTGCATTCTTACGTCTCAGAAAACATCCATTCTATGACTTCACAAACCTCCCTTCTGTGAATTCACACACGTCCATCTCTGAGTTCAGCACCACCTCCATTCTGTGACTTCGACACACCTCCATTCTGGTAATCTTCACA